>NC_081575.1:117379660-117410090 GCF_022355385.1 Mustela nigripes | reverse complement strand
GATGTTTGTTGATTCTCCCGCAGCATTCATTTCTTGGTTTCCGGATGGCCTGTTTGAAAATCACAAACTCAGTCCCAAACCCACAAACTCGGTTCAGATCGCCGTATTGAAAGCATTTAGATGACAGTCCAACCCGCTGGTGGGAAACTCGAGATGGGTGCGGCCTGGTAATACCGAGGGCCAAGGACAGCTATCTCATTACCCCGCGTGAGTGCCCGCCCTTACCCCGCGTGAGTGCCCGCCCGCGGCCGGCTCTGCCCGTCCCCGCGTCGCCTCCCTTTATCTTCACCCCAGCTGGACAAGGTCCAACCGCCGCCTCCCAGCTCCTCCACGAAGCTGCCCCCGACACCCCTACTATCGAGCTCCGATCCCAAGGAGAAAGTAATTCTTACCCTCTTTATGGTTCATCACACTTGTGGCTATTTATTTCCGTGTCTTACCTCCCCCGGGACATTTTGGGACTACTGGTTAATCATCACTGGGGTCCCCAAATAGTTCAGCGCAGGCTCGGGCACCAAATGCCTTTCCCTTAAGATCTAGCTATGATTTTTCTGCGAGTTGTGCATACACACAGTTCAAGAAGTTACACAGTTCCGCGGGCTTGATCTGAAAAGCAGCACTCTGCGACCCCATCCCCCACTTCTTATTTCCTGCTCCCAAGGCAACAACCTTAACTGCTTGGAAATGGCTCCACATGCCTCTAGGTTGCGTGTTTATATTGCTATTTCTTCATTTTTTCATTTCCTCATTACCCATTGGCTTGCATTTTGGAGGGCGAGGACTGAGCTCTCGGCGCGACCACCTCCGAGCTGACCTGCTTGCTTCCCTCTGCCGCCCACATGCCGCCTCCCGCCTCCGATCCTGGAAATCCGGTCCTGCTGAACTTGGGGCAGACCAGGATTCAGAGTTGGCATGGCTGTGACAAGGTAATGCCACCCCACCCCAAACAGCTCGCTCTGGAGGCAGAAATAATCTTTTTATTTTCCTGGTTGGCTTGGTTTTCTCTGCACGTGTCAGATGCTTTCGCAAACACTCCCTTGGATTTAAATCTCTCCTCTTCCCGCTTTCCAGCACTTCCAGGAAGTCTGTCCAGTTCATCTTCTTAGGAAAATCCCTCCTAGAGCTTCTGCCTGCCTTGTCTCTCCACCATCGCGGGGTCCCCTTCCCCCTGAATCTTCAGCTTCCCCTGGGCCCCTGCTTCCAATGCCTCCTTTTTGACGTTCTTCCTCTCTGGGGTTTAGTGTGTCCTTCGGTTGGTTCCTGAGAACGGACGCATGGGAAATACTTTTTTGAGACACTGCGGGGCAGAAAATGTCTTTACCTTTGACTGACAGCATTACCGTAATGTGCAAGTCCGTGCCTCGGGTCCTTTACCCTCAGAAATTCGAAGGCATCACTCTGGCCGCTCTCATCCTCCAGCCTTAGGGCTGAGAAGTGTAAAAGCTGTTCGGATTCCTGGTCCTTTGTGTGGACCTTGCTCCTATTTCTTCCTTTGTCTCTCTGGACTTTGCCGTGTCCCCTCCCCCTCCCTTTTGTCATGTCTTTCTTCTCCCATGTTCCGTAACTTCATCTTTTAAGGCAATTTTGTGGCAGATCCGCTCAATTTCCCTTCCAGTACTTCAAGTCTTTGATTTCAGCTGCTGTATTATAATTTCCAAGGGCCATGGTGCTTATCCACTGAGTAGTCCTCTTTCAAAACATCTGTCCTTGTTTCGTGCACGTGATCCCATCTGGTTTTTTCCAAGGACACGAACATCCCTGAGCTTGCCTACCCGCTCACATGGCCTCTTTTGTTCCACACCGCTTTTTCTTCCTCTTATGTTGCACGCGGTTTCCCTCAAAATCTGACCGTCCTTGACCGTGTGTGTGTGAGTGGGACACTGGGACAGCATGACGCTCTGAGCACACGGGTGGAGTGGTTGGGGTGGCTACGGGCTTCTTTCTGGGGTGACGACTGCCCCTTTGGACTGGAGCCTTCTGAAGTCAGTATCTTCAGATGTCGTCCTCTCAGATGGATGAGATTGCTCTGAGACCACTCCCGCACCCCTCCCTAGCAGAAGCGTGCACCGCTGCTAGAATCAGGAGTTGAGTGTGGGAAACAGGGAGAAAGTTAGCGTTGGTGCCTCAGGATTTAGAATATACATGTTTATTGATTTCATTCTTTCCAATGTGGACTCCTTGCCCTAACCTGGAGTTTCTCAACCTTGGCTCCATCAACATTTGGGGTAGGACAATTCTTTGTCATGGAGGCTGGGCTGGGCCTTGATCTCTACCCAGTGGATGCCCTTATCATCGACGCCTACCCCCCACAGGGTGATAAACAGAAACATCTCCCTGAATTCCCAAATGTCCCCTGTGAGGCACAGTCACCCCAACCTGGGAAGCACCACCTTAACCTGGTGTTTCCCAGTCTAGAAGTTCTCTCTCTCACCTTAGCATAAGCATACATTTTTTGTTCTGAGTTTGGTGGACATCAAATCCTTACTTGTTCGGTGAATCACAAAGTTAAACTGTTTCTGAAATAAACATGCCACTGACCCTTCTATCATTAGCTCCACATTTGCACTTTTTTTTTTTTTCCTGCAGCAGTATCTGAGTCAATCAATTCCCAAGCCTTTGGGGGGGGGGCGGTTCTGTAATACCGGTTTTCCCCTTGGCTTTCTCCATTGCTGAGTTAGGTTCCCACTTTCCTGGGTCTGCGAAATCAATTAGCATATCCATCTGCTCACCAGCTGCTGAAATTTTGTTCCTATTATCTCCTCTCTTTTTCTTTGTTGTCCTGGGTTTCTGCCTTTTGTTTTGAAATGTATTTACAGCCATGGGAGTTAAGGACCGGAAGAGGCACACATGTGTATTCTAATTCACTGTCTTTAATGGGAAGCTGAGTCCACCATTCGCAAGTCAGAGAAATGCCATCTACAATAGAATGGGGGCGCACAGGTAGGGAGCGGCCTTATAGAGGACTGTGGGAAGGAGTAGAGGCTAATAGGAACATTCAGCCGGCCGCATTTAAGTGCTACCCACCACGGCCAGTACTTGGCATCATACTAGGTACTACCTGGAGTCATTTAAAGGCAAACTATTTATGTACTCACAAGACCAACAGAACATGTCGAACAGGTCGTGTTTCCGCCAAATTATGCTGTTAGCACAAAAAGCACTTAAAAGAGAGGTGGGCGTGGAGAAGCCTATTACTTGGCTCCCACTTGGGCTCCATGATAGGATTCTTTAACAGATGAGTCACTCTTTCCTTTAGGAGGCAGCTTACAGTGCTGTGCTAGTAATCTCCTCTCGTGTTCCACGGTTGGGTCATGAGGGTCTGCCCTTCTCTTTCTTGTCTGAGAAAAGCCAGAGAAGGAGAACTGGGTCTCCGGGAAGCATGGGAATATGGTGCAGGTAATACGGCCATTCCAGCAGCCTGGGCTGCAGACCTTTTCCTCCTGTCCGTGCCCCACCCCCACTCCTATCTATTGGGTGAAGAGGGTATGGGGGGTGGGGTTTCTTCTTCACAAGTCCCTCCCTTCCACACAGGTTCTGTCCTCTCATTGGTCTGTTTCCTCCTCCTGCCCAGTCAGTGGAGTGCAAGGTGGAAGGGTAAGTCCCTTTATTCGTGGCTCAACTGCTTTATCGTATTCAGGGGGATGAATTCAACAAATTATAGCAGCCTTCTGATTGGGTTATGCTGACTGGTACAACGTTATCACTAATGTGGAATACACTTTACAACAAAACGTACTCATAAATATGATTAGTTGGACTTAGCCTTTCTTTTTCATAAAATAAATAAAATGAAATAAAATAATATTTTATAGGAAAAGTCATGATATGGATTTTCCCCAAAGAGATTAGGTAAACCCAAAGAGAACTTTTAGGTAAACTCCTATTAATCTTTTTATAACACATTGCTCACATGGGGGCACCTGGGTGGCTTGGTGGGTTCAGCCTCTGCCTTTGGTTCAGGTCATGATCCAGGGTCCTGGGATCCTAGCCCTGCCTCTGGTTCTCTGCTCAAGCAGGGAGTCTGCTTCTCCCTCCTCCTCTCCCCCTAGCTTGTGCTTTCTCTCTCTCTCTCAAATAAATAAACAAATTCTTTTTAAAAATTTTCACACGGTTGTAAGTAATACAGATATTATGGAGGCTTCTCATGCTATCACAAATATTCGCCTCTCTTTCCTGGCGTGCCATGGGATGTCACTCCTCTAATCGCTCTCAGGTAGGTGTAGTCTGATGACTGGCATCAGTGAAGAAAATGAGAAGATATGTTTAAGAGTTTGTATGTAATTTAACATTCACCGTTTGCTTATCTTATTTATTACAGAAGAATGTCTAGATGGTCTCTTCATCAGCCTCGTTTCCTGAGTGACCTCAGTGAGCACAGACCCATGCAAAGTTAAGTTGGACAGGTAATAAAAAAAAAGAACGGTATTTTTGTTGGGTGAAGCACCGAGAGGTGGGGGCTGTTTGTTACTGTGGCATAATCTAGCTTCTACTGACTGATACAGACTTGATATTTGATGGGGTTTGTAGAATTCAGAAACGTTAATAATATTTTCCAGTGAAATCCACATGTGTAAGACAGAGAGAAGCAAAACTACATTGCTTAGAGGTGGGTTGGGAGTCTGGAGACCTAGCTCAGCTATTCCTTCCCTCCCTGTGTCCTTCTAAATACTATCTCACAGTCTGAGCAGAAGACAGTGTGAAAATCAAAGACTTCCAAACAAATACCAAGAAGTTCTCACGGTAAGAGGTTTTTTTTAAAATAAAAGTTGTATAGTTTGCTCTTCTTTATTTATTTGACAGAGAGAGAGAGAGAGAGATCACAAGTAGGCAGAGAGGGAGGCAGAGAGAGAGGAGGAAGCAGGCTCACCGCTGAGCAGAGAGCCCAATTTGGGGCTCGATCCCAGGATCCTGAGATCATGACCTGAGCCGAAGGCAGAGGCTTAACCCACTGAGTCACCCAGGCGCCCCTCATGATAAGCGTTTTATGTTTTCTCTTCATCCAGAAGCAATGTGAAAAATCTATGCCATAACCACTCAATAATAAGCTAAAACTAATTATAATCAGGCAAATGAAATAAAAACTAAAACAATGGGGTCTTTTCCCAGCAAATATGTCCTAATTACATACACATGGGTTCAGTATGAAGCCAGGGTTCTGTGCTTGCGTTTTCATACACAGCAGACCTTTGGGACCGGGCCTGAAGATCAGAGTGGGAACCGAGAGACGCCATGTCGGCTGGTTTTGCCTTGGGGTCTGCTCTCGTCTTCTCCTCACCTGATTCCTCATCTCCATGTGAGTTCTGCTGTCAACTTAGTGATTACATTTTAGTCACAGCTAAACGTCTCAATGCTTTCAAGCATCCTTAAATTATGGTGTCCTAGTCCTTTGAGAATCTGACTTAAACCATGGGCTCCAGAATCATATACACACTTAATGTGTGTATCAACTTGCAGGAGTTTGAAGAAGTCTTGATCAGATCGTTCTGTAAATCTGCCCAGAATGAATTTGGCCTCTTGAAGATGTGTTATTTCTGTATTTGGTCAAGATGTATGTGAAAGGACACTGTTTTCAGTAGGTCCACGTATTGGCTCATATTTCAAGAGCATCTCCAATGGTAGAACTTATTAATCCCATATCTTCATTGGGATGAAATATATATAATCCAAAATTTATCATTTCGAAGTGCACACTGCAGTGGCATAGAATATTTTCACATTGTTGTGTGCCCGTCACTATCATCCATCTCCAGAACTTTTTTCATCTTTCCAAACTGAAACTGTGCCCATGAAGCACTAATTTCTCATTCTCCCCTCCCAGCCTCGGACAACCACCATTCTACTTTCTGTCTCTGTGAGAGTGACTACTCCAGGTGTGTCATCCCAAGTGGAACCATATGTTATTTGTCCTTTGGTAACTGGCTTATTTCACTCAGCATTATGTCATTAAGGTTCAACCCTGTTGTAGCAGATGTGAGAATTTCTTTCCTTTTTTTTTTTTTAAGATTTTATTTATTTGACAGAGATCACAAGTAGGCAGAGAGGCAGGCATAGAGAGAGGGAGAAGCAGGCGCCCCGCTGAGCAGAGAGCCTGATGTGGGGCTCGATCCCAGAACCCTGAGATCATGACCTGAGCCGAAGGCAGAGACTTTAACCCACTGAGCCACCCAGGCACCCCAATTTCCTTCCTTTTTAAGGGTGGTGAATCACAGTCTATTGAGTGTACAGATCACATTTTCTTTATCCATATATCCATCAATAGGTACTTCTGTTGCCTCTACCTTTTAGTTATCATGAATAACGATGCTATAAACATAGGCATACAAATGAAGTCCCTGCTTTCAATTCTTTTGAGTACACACCAAGAAGTGGACTTGCTGGAACACATGCTCATTCTATTTTTACTTTTTGGAGGAACAGCCATATTGCTGTCCACAGCAGCCGCACCATTTTACATTTCCACCAGCAATGCACAAGGGTTCCAATTTCTCTGTGTTGCCCAACAATTCTTATTTTCTATTTTTTTTTTTCATAATGGCCAGCCTAATGGGTGGGAAATGGTATCTCACTGTGGTTTTGATCGGCATGTCCCTAATGATTAGTGATTTTGAGCATCTTTTCAATGCTTGTTGGACATTTTTATATTTTTGGAGAAATGTCTACCCTAGTCCTTTGCTCATTTTTAATTGGGTTTTTTGGTTGTTGACTTGTAGGAATCCTTCATATATTGTAGATATTAACCCTTTAGCAGGTGGATGATTACAAATATTTTCTCCAATCCTATGGGTTGCCTTTTCACTCTGTTGATGGTGGACTTTGAAACAAACATTTTGAATTTTGATGTAGTCTAATTTGTCTGTTTTTCCTTTTTCTTTTTTCAGTGTCACATCCAAAAAATCATTGCCAAATCTAGTGCCATGAAGGTTTCCTCTCGTGTTTTCTTCTAAGAGCTTTATAGTTTTAGGTCTTATGTTTATAAATCTTTGATCCACTTTGAGTTAATTTTTATATATGGTATGAGGGCTTAACTTCATTCTTTTCATGTGGATATCCAATTTTCTCAACACCATTGGTTGAAAAGACTGTCTTTCCTTCCATTGAATGGTCTTGGCACTCTTTCTTAAAAAATCACTGGACTATCTATGCAAAGGTTTATTTCTGGACTTTCTATTTTATTCCATTGGTCTATCTTTCTGCCTTTATGCCTGCATCACACTGTTTTGATTTCTGTAGCTTAGGTAATACATTTTGAAGTCAAGAAGTATGATGTTTCTAAATCTGTTCCTCTTTTTCAAGACTGTTTTGGGTATTTGGGGTCCCTTGAGATTCTGTATTAATTTTAGGATAGATTTTTCTATTTCTTCAAAAAAATCGGGGATTTTGATAGGGATTGCTTTGAGTCTGCAGATCGCTAAGTATAGCCATCTTAACAATGTTAAGTCTCTCAATCCATGAACACGGGAATGTCTCACCAATTATTTGTGTCTTCCTTAATTTCCTTGTGCATTGTCTTGTAGTTTTCAGTGGAAAAATCTTTCAGTTCCTTGATTAAGTCTATTCCTAAGAATTTTATTCTTCTCGATGCTATTGTAAATGGAATTATTTTTCTAATTTCCTTTTCAGGTTGTTCATTGTTAGTGTAAAGTGCAACTGATTTTTGCATGTTGATTTTGTATTGGACAACTTTGCTGAATTCATTTATAAGTTCTACCAACTTTTCAAGGAATGTTTAGGATTTTCTATATGTACACAAGATCATGTCATCTACAAACAGAAATAATGTTGTTCTTACCCAATTTGCCTTTTATCTCTTTTTCTTACCTGATCTCTGGCTAGGACTTCCAGTACTATGTTGAATAGAAGTGATACAAATGAGGGACACCTGGGTGGCTCAGTTGGTTAAGCATCCACTTTCAGCTCAGGTCATGAACCCACGGTCCTGGGATCGAGTCCACATTGGACTTCCTGCTCAGCGGGGAGACTGCTTCTCCCTCTCCCTCTGCTCCTCTTTCCTCTTGTGCTCTCTCTCTTTCTCTCTCATTCAAACAAACAAACAAACAAATAAATAAATACAGTCTTTTAAAAAATTTAAAAAAAATAAGTGGTAAAAGTGGGCACCTCTGCTTGTTTTTGATCTTAGAGGAAAAGTTTTCAGTCTTTGAGTATGAGGTTCGCTGTGAGTGTTTCACATCTGGTCTTTATTATGTTGAAATTATTTTCTTTTATTCCTAGTTTTTTGAATGTTTTTCTCATAAAAGTGTGTTGAATTTTGTCAAATGCTTTTTCTGCATCAAGAGAGATGATCATGTGGGTTTTTTTTCATTATTTCAATGTGGTTTATTACACTGACTCCCTATCTTTTAAAGCATAGGGTTAAAAATATTCTCAAATAAAATCCAGGCTAAAGGAGGCATTGATGCAACATCTCATTGCTACCTATGCATACAAAGGAGACCTCTCCACTTTTCTTTCCAAGAAGTCTCCTTGACTTCCTAGGCTACTTACTATCTTTTGCTCCTTCCTTTTCTTGTGGTCTCCTCCTGAAAACAAAATTTTTAAGCAAAGTGGTATTGACGTCTCAAGAAAGAGGCAAACCTATAATCCTACAATCACAGATGGTTACGACTGAAAATGACTTCAGAGTTTATTTTGTCTACCTGTTGCAAGGACACAGAGCTTGATTTGTTTAAAACATGTGCTATTGAAGTACAGTGTGTTTCGACGCGCCAGGTCTCACGTCTCATTATGGGTTTCAAGCTTGATACATACATAGAAAGAGAGAGAAAAAGGATGACATACAGGACCGGCCATGAGTAGATTCAAAAGCATTTAACTTCAACTAGAATATGTCTTCCTCCCAGTTTAACTTCTGTGAAAGCTGTTTGATTGCTTTTGTGTATCACCACACTCATTGAAAAAAGACAATTTCCCCGAAAACTTCACTTATATCATCACACTGAGTCCTGAAAACAACCCAGTGAGGTAGATATTATAATTCCCAATAGATTCATATAGGTCAAAAGAGAGATTACAAAAGAGCGGTCCAAAAGACATGTGGAGAATTCTAGAGAGAAGGGATATGATGACAGTGTGGGAAAGGAGTTAACAGTTTGACTCGTTACATTGTACCAAAAATAAGGATGAATCGTTGAGATGCAGACAAAAGTTTTAGAAGAGGTTTATTAGTATTAGCGTTATATTGGAAATAAACATAGGAAGTCATGACCATAAATAGAAAAATTGTTCTAGATCTATCCCTAAAGTGGCCTGGAAACCAACTACTAAGACATGTATAGAAGTCCTTAGTATACATACTTAATGCCCAGATTCGGGCTTCTAAATCTATTTTCCATTAAAAGAGCATTTTGTGAGTATTGGATTTCATTTTCTTCTGGAGGGAGAAACAAACAGTGTATTAAATATTTGTTTTTACCAGAAAGTTGTGTCTGTGGAGGGCTGAGTCCATGATGAATACTAAAAAGGAGAACAATGGGGGCGCCTGGGTGGCTCAGTGGGTTAAAGCCCCTGCCTTCGGCTCAGGTCATGATCTCAGGGTCCTGGGATCGAGCCCCGCATCGGGCTCTCTGCACAGAGGGCAGTCTGCTTCCTCCCCTGCCTCTGCCTGCCTCTCTGCCTACTCGTGATTTCTGTCTGTCAAATAAATAAATAAAATCTTAAAAAAAATAAAACAGGGCGCCTGGGTGGCTCAGTGGGTTAAAGCCACTGCCTTCAGCTCAGGTCAGGATCTCAGGGTCCTGGGATCGAGCCCTGCATTGGGCTCTCTGCTCAGCGGGGAGCCTGCTTCCCTCTCCCTCTCTCTCTCTCTGCCTGCC
The DNA here is from genome assembly GCF_022355385.1 of Mustela nigripes. Taxonomy (NCBI): domain Eukaryota; kingdom Metazoa; phylum Chordata; class Mammalia; order Carnivora; family Mustelidae; genus Mustela; species Mustela nigripes. The sequence goes on along the minus strand of NC_081575.1, from coordinate 117,400,260 downwards.
TCTCTCCTTACTTGTGATCTCTCTCTGTCAAATAAATAAATAAAATCTTTAAAAAAAAAAGAACAAAAAGGAGAACAATGACCATAAAGTGTCCAAAAGGAAGGTTAATAAAAAATAAAGATGACAAGGATGGGAACTCTTCCATTAATTTCATTACAGAGTGGAGTATTGATTTTGAAAAGTGTCTATAGAGAAGATGCTAGGGGTTGCCACTACTCTCAAGAAAATTAAAATAACCAGATTTTATGTATGGGGGCAGATCCAGGATGCTGTTGTGAGAATGAAGGATTTTGCCTGTGTGTCGTCAGCGCTGTTTGGGGTGGGGCTGGGGTGATGTTCTCACCATCCATCAGACTAACCCTAAAGTAGGATGTCGCAAGCACGCCAACAAGGTGTGGACGTCAGGTACCTGGTCTGAGGTACAAGTTGGCTTCTGTCCCTAAACCAATGGTTCCCACCATTCTTTGCGGGAATATCCAGACACACCCCTAAAGCAACAGGAATTTACTCTGGCAAGACACCCTGCTCGAAGCAGGTGAATGAGAATTTCCTGGGGACACATGTGTCAAGGAAAAGCCCCCCAAGTGATGCGATCTCCCCTCACACGTGCGCGCGCGCGCGCGCACACACACACACACACACACTCACGGTCGGGAGGCGCTGACTCTCTGTGGAGAATCACCCTTCTAACCAACTGACTTGCGAGGGCTTCAACTTTGGCGCAAGTGAAGGTAATAATAGTCCATGAAACAGCCCAGAGGATCTGGTTTCCAAAAGGAACTTCCTGGACGAGTTTAAGGAATTTAAAATAAGGACATTACGATTTCAGTGATTAAACTGTACTAATGAAATCCTCTCACAGGCAAAGCTCCAAAGGCCCTAGTTTCCTGAGGTAGATAAAACAATTCCATGAAATTTCGTTAAACTACTGAAGGACGTAGCTGTTGGCAACGAAAAGAGTGAGCTTGAAGAGAGCGAGTTTGCCTTGTATTAATCGGGGAATTAAATAAATGCGTGAAATGCCGGTGCCTCACAATGGCAGCTCTTTCTTTTGTCCACAGTGTGCCTAAGCCAGCAGTGAAGGAGCGATACTGCGGCTTGTGCCCAGCGCTGCTGACTTCCGTGTGTCGCGTGTCGGGCAGGGTGCTGGGCGGTGGGCGGCCCAGGGAAAGCGGCCCATCACCCTGGGCACTGCCTCACTCCCCACGCCATGCTAGGGGCTCTTTTCAGTGACGAGATTAGAAATGACGCTCCCTGATATGGTTTGGGAATTGAGATACCAAAAGGTAAGGAAATAGAACATTCTCAGACAATAGGGACACTTCCATAAAGCTCTCCCGTACCCCTCTTGTGGAACTAATTGTTACTTCTTTGTTACTTTCACTAGCTGTTACCCCACGACTGCTTTTGTTGTTGTCCTGACAAGATTATGGCTCCCCTGGGAGCTTGCGAGGCCCTCGAGGGCAGTGACTACATTCCATACCCTCAGAGCTCGCTGGGCACCCCAGCCTGGGCTTCCTGAGCCGAGGGGTCTTGGGTGACAAGCAGGCTTGCTCTCAGTTCCCAAACCCTTCCTGTTTCCTAACCTCGCATCCCCTGGGTTTTCTGGCCCTGTTTCTAGAGCGTTGAGTCTCTCACCCATACTGTAAACTTCCAAATACATTCATCTTCTTAAGATCCCCAGAGTTGAATTTCTTTTTTTTCTTTTTAAGAGTTTATATATTTATTTGTCAGAGAGAGAAAGAGAGAGAGCACAAGCAGGGGAGCCACAGGCAGAAGGAGAGGGAGAAGGAGACTCCCCGCTGAGCAGGGAACCTGATGTGGGATTTGATCTCTTGACCCGAGCTAAAGGCAGACGCTTCACCAACTGAGCCACCCAGGCGTCCCTAGACTTGAGTTTCTGTTGCTTGAAACCACAGTGCCAGAGACATTCTCCCACAGTTATCTGGGGTTCTCTCCCTTCATGCCTTTGTCTCCCCAACCATCACCCTGCTTCTTCTGTCACATGGGCTGATGGGAGTTACCTACTCTAAGAGCCATGGAAACTCCCGGAACCATGGGGCTCCCAGCCAACTGAGTCTGGGATGCAGTTCCAGCCCTGCCACCTTGTGTTGGCCCTGAGGCAAGCGGATGTCCAGTTGCACAGGATGAAATGGACATGAAATGGACAACATGTCCACCACAGGAGTGGTCCTGAGGATCAAAGTAGATAATGTGCGCTGGGTATGCAGCTCAGGAGATGCTGGTTAGCCAGCTCCCAACTCCCCTGCCTCAGGCAGCAGTGACTGAGTCATTGCCACGGATACTGTGGCCACGTAAATCCTTAATTATTTCTTTTCTTAGGTGCTGATGCCTTAGTTCCCCAATGCAGGGAAAACACCTGGCCTCTGCCCAGAATTTGAACTTCTATTGGGTGACTTGGGGAGGGTGTAAGGAAGTGAGACTCTGCTCTAGATGGCACGATCTCAGGAAGCCAAAGGGCTAATTCTGGGCTTGGGTGTTGCAATAAATCTCAACTAGGAGGAGAGGAGGAGAACAAGGCCAAGGCAGTAATTTGAAAAAAAAAAAAAAATGCAGCAATCACTTCTAGTCGCCGGGGAGGGGGAAGCTTTCTCATTTGTGGCTTGGACTGTGTCTGTGTTTTGTCTGTGACCCAACATGTTTACGGAGGAGTCTTGTTCTTGTTGCCGCTGTTGTCTTCATCATGGTCACAGGGTGGCCTTGTCTGATGTTGATGTTCTGTGAAACAGTTCCTGTTCGAGGGGACAACACCCAGGCCTGGCTGGGAATGCCTGCCAGCTTCTGATGTCAGGGGCTCCTTCTCTTTTTCTCAACAGAAATTCAAGCTGAAATTGTCTCGTGGGTCAGGCCACAGCTTTCATTTATATGGAAAATTTTCTCCATAATGGTTTTGGTTTCTCAAGCCTTTATAATTATAGCAGACCTCCAATTTCCTGTCTTCCTGTGAAAATCCTACTGATGGAGACCCTGTTATTGGAGGAGTTTGGACCCACAGGACACAGATCAAATTCTTTTACTCTTCTTGATAACTGCTCCCCCGCACACCGCCCCCTTCCTGGGCAGCAGGCTCTCGAATATTCTGTTCAAGCTAATGTCTCAACTTCCGTCACTTGCAGGGATTTCGATGGCCTTGCGTGGGCTGACCAGATCCTATGTGTTTTAAAGGCAGCGCTGGGCCAGGCTGTGCAGAGGCCTCATTGCCTGCAGCCCGAGATGAAGGCTGTGGTTCTCGCCACCTCTGCGGCCAGTCACTTGCCAGACCCAGCACTTTCTGGCTCCAGCCAAAGGTTCCATGGATATCGGCCCTCTGATAGGCACACCTCTTTGCTCCTTCCGCGTACAGTCCTAATGCCGGCGGATCTGGGGCTGGCCTGCACAGGTGGGATCCTCGTCCAATCTCAACCAGAGCCGCCCCTCCCCGCTCCGCACAAACCATCTCCCCACGGAGGGCTCCTCTCTCCACTCCCGTGACCCCGGGCGGGTCTAGGAGCTAAGGAGGTGTTCGGCCACACAGGACGGCATGTTTCACGCCCCTCTTGCCCGGGGTCCTAAGAGATTTTTCCAGGGAGCGCTCTGCCTCGGTTTTGGAAAGGAACCTGGTCCGGGAGCTTGGCCGCTTCCTGGAATGGCTTGGGGAAGGGGGTAGCCCCTTACCTTTCCGCCTGCATGTCTCATTACGACTTCCTTGGCAACCTCCAGGGCCATGCCCGTTCTGCTGACAGGGTCCCTCTCGGTATGCCCCCAGGGGACTAGGTGGCTGCCAGCAGTTTTTGATATATTGGGTTAAATAAAATGTATTCTTGAAATTAATTTTACTCATTGCTTTTAAGTGTTTCTTTTACATTTTTAAAATTATATTTCTTTATCATCGTAGTTGACATGCCATGTTATATTAGTTTCAGGTGGACAGCATACCGATTCAACAATTCTGTACGTGACTCAGGGCTCAGCACAATTAGTGTAGTCACCATCTGTCACCACACAATGTTATTACAGTATAAATTTAACACTACCTATGTGGATCCCATTATATTTCTATTGGGCAGGGCCGTTCTTGACCAGGTGTTGGCAAATCATGGCCCACTGGCCAAAGTCAGCTCACCACCTGTTTGTGTAAATAAAATTTTATTGGAATACAGCCATGCCATTTGTTTTTGTGTGTAGAACAGCAGAGTTGAGAAGCTGAGACAGAGATCGTCGGCCTGTGAAGCCCCAAATATTTGCCGTTGGGGCTTCACAGACCCTGTTAACCCCTGTGCTAAGACTATCAGATAAAATGTCCTTTCTACATTTGTGGAATGTATCGATATATATATATATATATATATATATATATATATATATATATCTATCTGTTATAGTCTTTTCTTTCCCAGAAAATGGATGCATTTTGGCTAGTGGTATATTATGGTGAGCAGTTAGATATTCAGGACACCCCTCCGCTCAAGTGATCGTCCTCACCACGCAGTGACACTGATACGCACACCCAACCTGGGGATGCAACCTGGGGAAAATCCAGGCTCCCACTCTCATACAGGTCTGAGTGACTGGCGGGGCTCCCTGTCAAGATGAGAGCCCCCCACGTAGGAGCAGGAGCCATGGTGATTCCATGGAAATGCCTGGCTCAGCCTCTAGTCACAGGCTCCAGGTGCACACCGACAGGACAGTTGGTGGCAAGCAGTGTCCTTTCAGAGCGGAGAGCAGAACCTCCGAATTATCATAGAATCCTGCCTAACGACATGTGGTCTCTTTTCTTGAACTCCTGCCGCAGAGCCCATTGTCGTGAAGGATTATGCTCTTCATTTCCCTCCCGACCTTTCATCTTTTTGGTTCTTGTCAATTTTCCTCGGAAGCGTTACCGTCTTGGTGCTTTGTGTGTGTCACGAAAGCACGTTTTGCATCACACTGAAAATCATGGCCGCCAAGCCTCCTTAAATTACACTCTAATAGTATTTTCTTGGAAGTCATTACGAATTTTGGTTCTTCCTAACCTTTGCCACTGGGGATCACATAGCACAGCTCAACGTTTCCGTTGCTGCGTTTTATAATGGTGGTAATGTAAGAATTTACTGGGGACTTTATATACAGAGACAAAAGCACGCCGCTTTATGAAGCTATTAAACACCACAGATTTTCCCACATGAGAGATCAAGCTTATTGTATTTCCCAAGTCTTCCAGCAGCTTCCCCACAGCACCGCTCCATTGTGGGAGACGGTGGGGTGGACCCAGCCGCTCTCTAGCCCAAGCTTGTTAGCGTCTCGACAGCAGCCGCGGCAAGATCACCAAGGCATAGCCGTCAGCGACGACTCGCCGCTCTGTCACCAGGCTTGTTACTGCAGGACACCTGGCCTCTTTGCAGGAAAGGTTATTATATTTCCTTTTGACAATGGAAGCTTTCCAAAGGCCAACAATGCAATTTTTTAATAGCAGAGATTAAAGTTAAAAACGTGACGAGCAGAGAGCAGTGTGCTTTTGTATGCGGAGATCCAGACATTTTCAGCAAAGATGGCAGTAAGCTGCATGATAAAAATTCGAACTTGAAGCTCCCAGGGTTCTCTAATTAGATGCTTATCTAATGGGTGAGGCTTCGTTTAAGACAAAATTTCTAATGGGGAAAATATGGTTTTGCTACCCAAATGCGTTTGCTGGGGGAATTGCAGACTGCTGGGGCATAGGAGACATTATTTACATTTAAAAAATGGTCAGATAATATACCTTTATGTGCCTAAGATCTTGAAATTCAGGACGATTTCCATTTAGGAAGAGCAGTGGTACTCATTAAGGCTCTCCTTGGGGTAATTGAGTTAAGAAAATCAATTGTGTTTTATGGAAATGTCCAAAATGTTTCTTAGATTTGAAGGTCCATTTTTTTTTTTTTTAATATTAAGAGTTCTCTGAATCTGGAGGTATTTACTGTGTGGTTTTAGTCACTGATATAACTCTAAAACTATGTGAAGCTGCCTATGAGATATAAATCATTCCCCCACCAAATGTCCTGGTTTCTTCTTTGATTAGAAGACGTTAAGATTCTTTCTAACGATGGGTTGGTTGTGGGCTGTGTCACGGCGCTGACAGCGGGAACTGCAGTGTGTGGTGGCAGCTTAGGAAATAGCCCGGTTGGGGAGGGCATTGGTCGTGCACACTTAAATCACAGTGGGGCAGGGACTTCTGACTTTTTGGACGGACAGTTGGCCAAGCCCATGAAAGGTTTGCTTCGAAGTCACTGCTTTTCATTTCCAGCCACAGTCCCCTGAGCCCCGGACCTGTTGCACAGGGAGCAGGTGGGAAGAGTAGTCACAGGATGCTTTTGATCTCCTAATCCTCCTCGGACCCCTCTCTGAGGCTGGGGAAACAGTGTGCCCCCCACACACCCCCACCAGTGCCCATCAGGTGCCGTCCCACGGCCTCCTAGGTAGGGCCAGCTGCCTTGACTTCTTTTTGCTGTTGGGGGTGCTGGCAGGGAAATCAAGGTCTTGTCCGCAGGACAGACGTGGTGGACGGAAGTATGAGAACTTCTCAGGTCCATCCTCTGAAAAAATAAGCTTAGCAGAGAGAGCAACGTCGGAAGCCCTGATCAGGTCCTCTGGCATATCGCGCGGCACATATTTTCAGCATCTGTCACAGAACCTCACGGTGTTATGAGGTACTCTAAGTTTAATGGTGTGTAAATGTTTTTTTTTTTTTTAACTCTCTTGTTGCTTCTTAGCTGCTGCCTGGAAATGTGGAAAGTCCCCCCCCCCACCACTTTTCTTTTGTATTTAGTTTCAGAAGCACAGAGAGGACAATACAAAGCTCTAAATGCCCTTTGTTAAATTCCCCAGAATTTTGTGCTCAGAAAACCGTCCACATGCTAGCTTTGTGGAAATTTCCAGACCCCAGGTGCCCGAGGCCCCAATATTAATTTTCTTTCGGCTCCTCAGACCTCCCTACCTGCACCTACCTGTAGTTTTGAGGTCTCCCGGTTGCTGGCTCTCGCACGCCCTCCCTGAAACTCCCCTGGTATCTGGTCCTTCCTGGGTGGAGGGACTCAGTCCTTCTCCCTCGGCCAATCACGCACACGCCGGAGAATGTGGGGAATGCGACTCAAGGAGAAATGAGAAGAAAATAATTTTTAATTTCAAAGAGAATCCGAGGTATCTCTATACCGTGAATATACGAATACCACACAATTTATGAGGTGCTGGGAAATATACTACATTACACGGTCCAATTTAATGCTATCCGCGAGCTCCGAATGCCCTTCAGAGTGTTTGAAGCCAACATGTACAAGTACAGTTCTAAACAGAGGATAACTAAATGGGTGTTATTATTCTGTTCTGAGCCTGCTAACGAATTCTCAAGAACGTAGCATGAATTGGTTGTCAAGGTAATGTCTGGGAAGGTGGCAGAAACTGTCACTAAGCCAAGTGGAAAAATTAAACCCTCTCCTCGTCATATTCCAGGAATTCTCAAGCAAAAGGAAATTCCTAGACACCTCTCGGAGCCCTTTTGTATTCCCCTGTCTTTCATCCCTCAGCCCGCTCTTCCATTTCCCTGCAGATGACCAAACGGAATAGAACTCTCCCCCAGAAAACTCATTTTAAGAAGTTGAGTTCAGGGTCAGTCTTTTTATTTTATTTTATTTTTTTCATCTACGGGTCTTTCTTTTAGTTTATACCCTCTGGGCTGATTCAAATTAGAAGAGTATTTTGGACTCTCTACGGAGGACACATGGTGGAATGACCTAAATTGGAAATGCATGTTTCATGATAACAGACATTTCCACTCTTGCTGGGCATTTCCAATTGCTGGAGAGCACCTCTGTGCCATGAGCTAATCCACAGGCCCTCTGGAGACTCCGCAGAGAAACTGAGGCCATGAAAGTGATTACAGGACCATTAAGTGTAAATGGTGGAAAAGAAATTACATTTGAACTTTTTTTTCATGTTCTGCTTTCATATAAATTACATAAGACAATGGAAAGAAAAGACCATCTGGGTTTGGGTTTCATAAAATGGGACTCGCAGCTGCTTTGGTATGTCATATAAATATTCCCTCATTAGAGAGTTCAGTCTATGAAACACTTCTGCTCAAAAAAGCATTAAGAAAAAAAGGGAAAGAGACTGCTTTTCGTGGATACTGATTATTTTTAAATCCTCAGTTCTAAATATTAACTGGCGAACACCTCAGAGGGCTGTACGTAACTTTATTTTTAGAAATTTTAAACATCGTAGGCTCTGTCTACTTTGGCCGAGTAACGCACATTGCTTTTTTCAGTCGTTAAACGGGAGACCTGATGCTTCTTCGTCAAAAACCAAGGGGCTTTTTGTGTTCATGTGAGCTTTGAAAAGGGGCTGAGCATGGAAAGGTGTAGGTTTATAGCTACATCCTTTGGCCTCGTCAACGTGAACGAGGTGAATGCTTCTTACTGTAGGAAACACAGCAAAAGTTATGGGATGTCACTTCTGTGATTAGCATCCGTAAGATAGTGACTTCTGTCTTGCCATCTGATTCTCCGTATGGTCTTCTGAGCTTGCACACTTTGAGGAAGCAAGCGGCCATGGGGGACAGGCCCATATGGCGAGGAACCGAGGGCCACCCCCAGCCAAATGCCACTGAGGCACGGAGATCCTCAGTCCGACCACCCTCTAGGAACTGAACCCTGACCGCACGCGAACTGGGAAGCAGATCCTTCTCCAGTCAAGCCCTGAGATGATGCCCCAGCCTTGGCCGTCCCCTCAGTTGCAGACCTGTGACAGTCCGTGGAGCAGAGAACCCGGCTAAGCCGTGTGTGGACCCGACTCGAAGAAACTGCGTAAGAATAAATGTGCATTGTTCTACATCGCCAAGTTTGTGGTGATTTGTAATGCAGCCAGGCTGGTGCCCCGGCAGGGAACGGAGCAGAGGGTTACCGGAGGAGGGGGGCCGTGTTGAAGGTGGCCCTGGAATTTGTTTTCATCAACTCTGGGAAGACACCCAGACTCGGGAATGAGGGTCACAAAGGAAGTTCCTATTCACCGATCTCTAGAAACAGGAGTCACAACATAGACATACCTCCCAGGACCACGCGGGGAGGGACGAGAGTCTGGAGGCAGAGGCGCAAAGGCAGGGCATGGGAAAAGCCTTTATAGTGCTCTGCACGGCAAAAAAGGGACAAAGCAGGATAGATAGACGGGGGATTGGTGAGTTTGAATAATTTCAGGGCCTTTCCGGAGGTAGGGACTGCCCCTCATCACCTGGTAGCGGGCCCTGGGGAGACGTGAGCGCAGGGCACTTGCCGTGGGCTGTTCAGGCTGCTTGATGGAACACCGCAGACTGGGTGCTTTATAAACAACAGACATCTGTGTCCCGCAGTTCTGGAGTCTGGAAGTCCGCGCTCAGGGGCTGCGGACCGCCCTGTGCTGGGTGGCAGGCTCTCGCAGTGTCCTCTCCTGGAGGCAGGGACGCCGGAGCTCCCTGCGGCTTCTCATCCCAACACTGGGCTTCGCCCTCAGGACCGAATCACTTCCCAAAGACCCCCACCTCCATGTACCATTGTACTGGGGGCTGGGGCTTCAACATATGAATTTTGGAGGGGTGCAAACCTTCTGACCGTGACATGAACCCTTCTGACCGTGGCGGCTGAACCCGGGAGAGCTAGATCGAGGAGGAAGGTGGCCGGTGTGGGCTGGCTCTGGGGCTGAATTCGCTCTGGAGGGCCAAGCTCTCCGGGATCAACAAGGCTCCAAAGGTCAAAGAATCAGAAAACACAGAAAACACGCAATGTAACTAGTACACGTGGGTGACGTCTGGGCGGCTAGAACAACTTCACGGGCACGAGCTTGCCTGTTGTCCTGGCAGTGCTACGAAGTGGACCAACATCGCTCATCCCCCATTTGTGTAAGGGAAGAAGGCTCAGGCACGGAGGAAGCAAATAACTGGCTGGAAATCACACAGCGAGTCAAAACAGTGCTGAGACCAGAGAGGGTCGAACCTGCTCTTGGCCGAGCCCATTTAAACCTTCAGTGACATGAAATGCAATGGCTTTCCAGCCTCTGTAGGGTTTGAGCGGTGCTCAGGGAATTGGGTTTCAGGGTCTGGAGATAAGAGGTGCCACGCTAAACAGGAACCTTCTTTGTGCAGACCGCTCATCTGTTCTGAGCAGCCACACACGAACTCTTCAGAATCAAGGTAGCTTGTTGGCCCAGTACCGGCAGGAAGAACGGGGTGATGGCCACCTATCAGCGGCTCCGCCTTCTTCCCTCCCTAGGCTGATCCCCGGGCTGCCAAGATGTGTTCTTACCTGGGCAGTGTCTGACCCGTCCTGACCAGGAGCGAGAGTGTGTCGTCCAACTCACGTGTGCCAGTAGCGGGGATCTGGAACGAGTTTTGCTATCCTTCAGCCAGGTGGGTCATTAGCCAGGGTGGGACACCCGTGTCCCAGCTGCATGAGTGCAGCACGCGCGCCTGGAATGTCCCTGGTTTCCCTGCTGAGAACTGCATTTTCCTGACCAAGCAGAGTCCCTGGGACATGGTCTATCTGCAAAAAACCAGAAAAGTCTCCTTTTCAGGGATAAAGCCCCCCAAGTGTACAGTGGGGCCTGGGCCGGGTGGATGGTAAAGGCTCTTCCTGTCTCAAAAAGATTGGCTCCACTTTTTTTTTGCCCTGCTTGGTGGTTTCCCTTGTGATTTGGTCTCTTCTGTGAGGTGGTGAGCTTGCCGTGATCTATGACTTCAGCCATGTATCTTACACATAAATATTTTTAATTTAAAAAACGTGGGATGCTTATAGTCTGAAGAGTTCTTATGTTGGAGATGAAAATAGATTTAGGAAAAATGACATACCAGAAAAAGATCATAAATAAAAATAACCTTTTATTCTTTTTTTTTTTTTTTTAAAGAATTTTATTTATGTATTTGACAGAGAGAAATCACAAGTAGATGGAGAGGCAGGCAGAGAGAGAGAGGGAAGCAGGCTCCCTGCAGAGCAGAGAGCCCGATGCGGGACTCGATCCCAGGACCCTGAGATCATGACCTGAGCCGAAGGCAGCAGCCCAACCCACTGAGCCACCCAGGCGCCCATTCTTTTTTTTAATTAAAGATTTCATTTGAGAGCGAGAGCGAGCGAGCGAGTGAGAGAGAGAGAGAGAGAGCAGGAACGAGAGGGAGAGAGAATCTGAAGCAGACTCCACACTCACCATGGAGCCCGATGTGGGGCTCCATCCCATGACCCTGAGACCATGACCTGAGTCAAAATCAAGAGGTAGACACTTCATTGACAGAGACACTCAGATGCCTCAAAAACAGCCTTTTTTTCTTAGAAATATGTTCCCCTTTTGTGTTCCTTTATAGTTATTCTATATGATTAAGTCAATGAGCACAGAATCCCAGTGACCCACACTGTGTCTCATGATGATGTAGGTTTTGTTTCATTTAAAAATAAACCACCTTACACAAGAAAGGCAAAGGCATCCATTGATATTGCTAATGACTTCTAGCACATTCTGGAGATGCTAGCCAGGATTACAGTCCTGTTGCTCAGTTCTATTTTTAATATAATGACTAAAAGTTTTCATGTGGCTGAGCAGAATGGAAGGACCACAGATATTATTTTTTTTTAAGATTTTATTTATTTATTTGACAGAGAGAGATCACAAGTAGGCAGAGAGGCAGCCGGAGAGAGAGGGGGAAGCAGGCTCCCCGCTGAGCAGGGAGCCCGATGCGGGGCTCCATACCAGGACCTCGGGATCATTACCTGAGCTGAAGGCAGAGGCTTAACTTAAGCACCCAGGAGCCCCCCAGATATCATTTTTTAACACAGACCAGGGGTTGGCAAACTACAGGCTTTAGGCCAAATCCGGCCCTCTGCTCCCATTTGTAAACAGACTTTTGCCGGAGCACCATGGTGCCCATGTGTTCCCATTTGTCTATGGTGACTTCCATGCCCCAACAGTGGCACTGAGCATTTGTGACAGCGACAGCAAAGGCAAGAGTATTTCTTTGTCCCTTTAAAGAACGGGTCTGCCAAAGCACACCTTAACTTGAGAAGCAGTTAATAAGCTATAAGCTTTTATTTTGTGTTATTTTACTCTTTTACGGTCCTCATTTCCTTTTGAGCAATGAGCAAAAGGCAGCATTTCAGTCCATTTATATGATGCCGCCCTCTAAAGAATGTTAATGTTAAGTCTGTTCAGTTGCACATCTGCTTCGAGGCTTGTAAGTCCTTTTTCCAGACCTAGAGAGGTTAATCGGCCTTCATAGCATTGCACACACAGATGATAGTGGGGCCCAGAGAAGAGCTCAGGCTTACAATTCCGATGGCAGGCCCTTTGCGATGAGCATTTGTGTTTGAAGCTGTGGCTCCTACATTGCTCCAAAACCAATGGGAAAGGAAAATCTGGAGTCAATCAACCAGTTCTCTGGGTACCAGTTAACCCGAGTAACACCAGTTCTGAAACGTGCATCGATGCCCACAATCCCACGTGCAGACAAATGCGTCTTTCAGGAGGCAGGAGCGCGGCCATCTGGTCCGCAGTACCATTTCTAAGTGACCAAGTTAGAATGGCGCTTCCCCTTTGTAACCCCAGCTTGCCTCCCCTAAACCCAGGGGCCAGCCTCTGTCAAGGGCCTCCTCTGTCTACACCTTGACCCACGTCCAGCATTCTGTTGGGGGAAGTGGATGTGGAGCCCCCTTCTGTTTCTCCCTGCTCGGCTGCGAAGTGCGGGAACGCAAAACCCACCTCTCCTATGTTGCCACGGCTCTGGTATCCGCACGGTGGTCGGGACATTTGGGACTGAAAGAGCAGCACCATCCCGGTCACTCAGTTGACAACAGAGTGGGAGTTCAGTGTCCCGGCTACTGCTGCTGCTGGACAAACCACTCAAACTCAGCATCGTGAAGGTAGGTAGACATTCTTCTAGAAAAATTAACATCTCTACCCAGACCTATGGAGAAGGAAAGCAAACTTGTCCAAGAAAACAAAACAAGCAAAACAAAGAAGATCTACTTGTCAGCCCCGCTACTATTCAGAGAGGTCGTGAGGAACCCATCGTGGTGTCAAGTGCGGACTAAAACGTGCTCCATTTAGAATAACGATTCGTGGCTTGCAGTGGGCTTCTTTCCCACTGAGTGGTTGATCGTTCCATTGCATTTGCTTCGTCCCAGCGGTATAGAGTTACTTTTCTACGAAGTACTAAAATAGCTTTTCAAAAATAAGACAGGAAGTTTCATGCTCTAATGAACTAATACAGTAAAACGTCAATATCGTTAGCGGGAAAAATAGCAGACAAATGTTTGAGTTGAACTCAGCTATGAAAGTTCTTTTCTTTGGAAAAGTTCTTGTATCGAATAATGCTTAATTTGATGTTATCAAGAACTTATAGCTATCACCATTAATACAGCAAAAACCTGACAAATAAGGAAACGCGGTAGAAAGATTCCATGAATTTGGTGTCCCAGCGGTTTAATTTAAGTTTGTTCATGTGAACAAAATACAGGGATTATATGAAGTCTTCAGACGTTTAAAAGTGTGTATAAATTTAAAGTAACAAAGTGAATTCAAAGAGAAGGAGAATCTGACTGCTGGAGGCCACACTAACACACCGTTGTAAAAATCCAAACGGGGTAGTCTCCCACAGTTTATTGAATTTTTCAATTTAATTTGCTCTTTAGATTCCGAAAGTGGCTCTCAAAAAACTGGAGACCCATGCTTCCAAGGCTGGGTCAGAAGCAGTCTTGAGTGGTGTTTTCCAGAATCTCCCATAAAGCATTTCTTTCTATGCTTCATCCTTCTCCCGGTTCAGCCCTTTTAGAGGTTAAGGAGGTCCCTGTTCCCCTTTTGTTGTTGGGGTCTCAGAAAGGGGCAAACTTCTAGCTCCAAAATATTCAGCCTCTTCCCCAGTGTCCTTCTCCAAATGCAACCTCTGGATCTTATTGGACAAGGACTAACCTGCCAGGATCGCCAGGGTAAGGAAGCAGACCAAATTGACCTTGGGGATGAGACTCGGACAAAGCTAATCCGAGAGTACCTTCCAGTTGTGTAGCCCAGTGGTTTTCAAATCCGCTCGGCAGTACATCTGTGGCTCCCACTTGCAGGGAGTGAGGGGGCTCCAGCAGATGGAGCTCCATGTGCTCCACGCCAATGTTCATGAGAACATTTATCGGTTTTCTGTACCAGCCTTCCTTTCAAGTTGTCACTTGAAGCGCTTTTCTGTGTTGGCTTCGCAAGTCGCTGTTTTACATTCCCCTCAGTTGGTCCTCACAAATACTGGTGTTCCAGATGGCTTCTGGGCATCTTTAAATGATTTAGAGAAAGCTCACTGCAGTTCTCCACTCCCACTCGTGGTTTAGCCCAGTTAAACATGTTTTAGCACCAAGAACTCAAATAATAATAATAATAATAATAAACAAACGAGGTCATGAGCGAGATAATGGCACAAGATGCTCCAGGTCACCTGCCTTTGGTCCCAAAGTAGAAGGGTCTCAAGATTTGAACATTCTTTTCATTAAGGTACTGAAAATTATTTGCTTAATTATGAAAAATATAGAGACTAATAGATCCCAAATTAAGGACACATGTTGACTGTGACTTGGCTCGCCTGGTGTCCCACGATTCTGCTTGTTTTACAAGGAAACTCAGGGAAAGGGAACAGGGAGAAGCATCGAGAAGGCCACGTCAAAACTCGAGTTCCCATTGGAAAAAATCTCGTTTAGCACAAAGAGAAATATGTACACTGTCGCCTGCTCGGTGGCCATTTCGTAGTGACGACTCTGTCCTAAGGAGAGGGTGGAAAATGTTTGGTGGACGGAGATCCTTTCTGCCACATGGCTTCTGGGAAATGGAACACTGCAGTGGTGTAGCCAGATCCGGGCTCGAGCGTGAAGGGACAGGTTTCACGGGCTAGGCTCACACCACGAAGCCTGTGGCTTCCCATCTGCGTAGCCAACTCCCTCGTCTTCACTTCTTCTACCCCAGAACCATCTGAGGAGACCCTTAGCCATCACCTACGACTCGGTATTGAAATTAATCCAGATCTTCTGACATCTCGTCCCAGGAAAATGGGGGAAAGGAGATGTGCTCGGCTGAGGGGATTTCTTTTCTTCTCTGTCTGTGAGGGCTGCCAGCAATGAGACCGTAGGCCCAGCCTACGGCTTCTAGGCCTGCCTCCGACGTTTTCTTCATTAGTGCCTTCCTCATCCTTAAACCATTTCTTCCTGTGGCTTCTCGGGGCATGACATTTCCCTCACCCCTCTACTCCCTCTCTTTAGAGGCTCAGGGGTTACATTTCTCCTCGAGGACTTGTGACTTCCAGTTTTCTCTCTCCAGCCTTCATGTCTCCTTTGAGCTAAAAACCGGCCTCGTGACCATTCTGGGTCGGTGTCCACGGGAAGTGGGCATTGCACACGGCCTCGTCAGGGACGGCTGTTCCTGACTACCAATGTCCACCAACCGACCTCTCCAACTCCTTGTCAAACAGCCACTGTGACCGTCTCTGTGACCGTCTCACTGGTACACTCCACAGGCACCAAGACGGTAACGCTTCCGAGGAAAATTGACAAGAACCAAAAAGATGAAAGGTCGGGAGGGAAATGAAGAGCATAATTATTATTGCATAGAAAAAAAATAGAGTGTTGAGTCCCTAGATTCCCAGATCTGGGTGGGCCAAGATTTTTCTGGAGGAGGCCAGGTAATAAATATTCTGTGACTTGTGATCTGTATGGTCTCAGAGACAGCTTGTAAGCCAATGGACGGCTGGGTTCCAATGATGCTTTCTTTCTGGGCACTGAAATGTGAATTTCATATAAATTTCACTTGCCACCATGTTTTTATTCTTTTTATTTTTTCCAACCGTATAAAAGTAAAACAAACCCAGGGTTCCTGGGTGGCTCAGTGGGTTAAGCCTCTGTCTTTGGCTCAGGTCATGATCCCAGCATCCTGGGATCAATCCCCGAGTTGAGCTCTCTGTTCAGTGGGAGCCTGCTTCTCCCTCTCCCTCTGCCTGCCCCTCTGCTTGTGTTCTCTCTCTCCCTGCCAAATATATAAATAAAATCTTTCTAAAAATTTGAAAAAAAAAAAAAAAAACCAAAACAACAACAAAACCCAAACCAAAGCAAAAAAACAAAAAACAAAACAAAAAAAAAAAACACACCCCAAACCTCAAACCAAACCAAACCAAAATAAAACAAAAAAACCAACCAAAACATTCTGAGCTCACAGGCCAGAGAAAAACAGGCAGCAGGCCAGGTTTGGTCCACGGACCCACAGACAGCAGTTTGCTGACTCCCAATCTGGATGGTCAGACATTTCAGCCTTGTACATATTAGGATTTTTTTCCCCCTAGCTTTTGTGGCTACTTTATAAATAATGTTTCACAAAACATTTTCGTTTAACCCCCGGACTTGAGTCTCTAGGGTTGTTCTGGGTTGGACAGAGGGAAAAGGAAGAGAGTGTCCCAGGCCTAAATGGTTAACGTTTATATTGCAACATAAATAATTCTTTGCTCCAGATTGCCTGGGCTATCCATGTAGAATGATTAATGTCAAGATGATAAAATGATGCAGTCTCTTGAATTTGATTCCAGCTGTTCCCGTCTTTGATATGATTTGTGAATGACATTTGTATTTTTCACTGGTGATTAGTTAATGCTGGGAAGCACAGCCAGATGATAGCTGTCTAGAATTCTAAAGCCAAAGATTTACTTGGCTGGAAAAAACTCTTCAACAGAATATCGTTACAACATTTACCACAAATTCATTTAGCATTTGTCATTAGAAGGTGCTTAGCATCGGGGAAGGCTAAGCAATCTAGAGCCTGAAGAATTTCTTAGGCCATCTGATTGTACCGTGATTACAAAACAACGGACACCCAAAAAGTCTTCTAGCCACATGAGGCATTACTCTGGTTTAGACGCAAACGAACTCGTAAGGAAATGACTCCATTTTTTCCCCCCACCCGAGAGCCCTTTGTCGGCTTATCCGCTGCCCGAGGACACCTCAAGTCTACCTCTCAGTTTAGAAGCCACGTGTCAGAAGTCACTGGGGTTAGCCCACAATGACCATAGTGACCATTTCTGGAGCCACAAACGAAGTGCCAGGCACTAAACTCTTTTATTCGTTTTGTCTTCACAGCAGAGCTTTTAAACAGTGCTCGGCTGACGGAATATCCTTCCACGCACTGAATCACAGGAAGCACAGGCGGTTTGGTCTCTTGTTGACTCTGCAGCCACGTAGCCCCTTAGGTTGTGACTCTCTGTGGATGAAGATGCAATGAGTTTAACCCCAAGTTCCTCACCCTCAGCGCTGGTGACCTTGGGACTGGACCACACTCTGCTGTGAGGGGCGCCCAGTGCACCCCCCCAGATAGCTGGCAGCATCCCTGGTCCCCCCCACCACCAGGTGCCCGTAGCATGGCCCCCACCCAAGAACTTTTTTTGGTCTCTAGACACTGCCAGTGTCACCCGCAGGACAAAATCACCAAAAGTTGAGAACCCCTGGTTGAACTCAATGTCCCCAGGGCAGCATTGTGCATACAGACTTGTCCTCGGGGCTTAGCCTGTGTCGTCACTTCCTGCAGGAGGCCATCTTGTCGTGAGTTTCTTTTTACTTCAGGAATTAAAATGGGAGCTGCGTCTGCTTTACCATGAATCCTGTTTCATGGAAAAGAGAGTTCATTACGATATTGGCAGCCGTGGCTGGCTTGATTCTTTGCTTTGGATCCAAATTAGTATAAATGAAAGGAGCAGATCATAAAGGAGAAGGAGTCTCTTTCTCTCTGTCTGTGTCTGCCTCCCTCCTTCTGCTCATCTCTTCGGGATCAACATCTCCATAACCTTGAGGTCAATAAACCAGCGTTTCTGCTGCATGTGGGGTCATGGGTGTATTTTTTGTTTTCCTCTGTGTTATTCTTTAAATTGGAACTTTCTGCGATAAACATGTATCATTTTAAAAATCAGATACAAATTCCTTTTTAAAAAAATGGAGTCGCTAATCCACGCTTGGATTTCTAGCTGGTATTAATTTCTTGAGACAATCGGAGCCTTGGCTTTCTGATCAGACACGACTGCCTTGGAGTCGCAACGGTGAAACTTCTCAGAGAGAACTCAATTGGTGGACGTAGGAAAATCGTTACTGAACGGTGCACATACAATTAGAACATTTGAAATGCCAGGGACCTGGAAAAAGAAACATCCCATCGCCAGTTTTGAGTTATGTCATATTTCCATGAAAGAACAATGGAGGACAGGAACAGCAGTTGCTTTGAATTACATGCTATTTGGGATCGGCAACAGTGGATTAACAAGGTTTTACTACGTTTCAGATGTTTGTCGATGATTGATTGTCGGCTTTCATATCTGCATATGCTTTTGCCAGCCTTTCAGGGTACAGGGTCTTCAAGACAGAGGTTATGTTTTTTATTGATTCTGTGCAAGGTCAGACCACACCGGAGAGCCCTACAATGACACTGGTGGGGTATTTTGACCATTGATAACAGTGTGCAGACTATTTAGCTCAGGATCCCAAGGCCAAGGTGGAAACAGCTCGGGAACAATGCCTGCAAAGAAAGGCTTTTTATGACTAAAAAGCCCCAAGCAAGCATGTAGCTTTCCCAATCAGCAAAGGCACTTGGCTCCAGCCTGTCATTAGAATGTGGGCGTGGGCCCAGCCCCGGGAAAACAGCCCCCCTCCATGAGCAGGCTTCCCTGAGCAGAGCAGAAACCCCTGGCTGCGAGCCCCCTGGAAGCCTGGACGCCAGCTCCTGCCTAGAGAAGTTGGGAGAAGTGATGGCTTTCAGGCTCAGGCCTGCAGAAGCAGAATTCCCAAATTCCCAGCCAAAGATCATAATCCTGAAGTGGAAAAACAAATGAAACTCATACACACTGAACCCGAAGGCTCCCTTTCCTCATTGGGAAGGAAATGGCTGGGAGAAGGTTGTGGGCAAACACGGCGCCGTGACCACACTCCTTCCTCCTTCCCACTGCCGAAGCCAGAGGGGAGCTCGGCTCAGAGTTACAAGGTCGGAAGGGTCGATCCGGCCCGCTGATTGGCAGCGCCCTCCGTGGGACTCTCGACGGACGCCATCAGGGCGCATTTCCTTTGGTTCTTAATTTTTGTTTGGCTTCTGGATCTTTGACCGATGGAAGCAATAGGATTTCTTAACCAGAATTAAATCGTTAAGCCGCTTATTGCACAAGGGAGGAAACGTTCTCAAGCAATTTTCATTCAGATGAAAGGGGGATAAACCGGTCTTGAAATAGAAGGAAGAATTAGAATAGTAACTCTATCCCCACGTCTGTTTTCCTCCCGTAGGAAACAGCGGTTTAAAGTTTATGGAGCAGGTTAATGAGTTGGAGAACCTTGCCTTTTGGCCCATGTCCTAATAGAAGACTTAAACACACTTCAAAAATATACAACACTTCTCATTAATGGTGAATTCAGAATTAGGGCTTGAGTCAGGATGTAGAGGCAAAATGATCCACCCAGCCACATGTAGTAGAAATGAATTTTTTTTCAGAAATGAGATATTTCATTGATTAAATGATTCCTGGAACACCGGGGGCATTTATCTTGCTTTGCTTTTTCCCTCGCACCCTTTGATATTTTTCACAATTTTCTTCAATCGATACACATGACCAGACTGGAGAAAATGGACTAAATTTGAGAGCTGAAAACTTGATGTGGTATCAAGAGGACCTTTCAAGAAGTGGAGTTGCCATCAAAAGTCTGTAGAAAAGGAAAATTAAAAGGTTTTTGTTTTTTTGTTTTGTTTTGTTTTGCTTGAAGGGCATGGGAATGGATTGGAAGACTTTGAAGCCTGTTCTTTCATTCTCATTCTGTTTGTCTTTCATGGCTCCATAGCGGAAGCTCTGTCCTCCTGTCTAATATTAGTTAATGGAAATGTGTGTAACTCGAAAATGTGGGCATCTGTTGACTACTTACAGTTGCTTATTTTCTCTCGCTGTCACTTTTCATTCAATCGGATCTCTTAGATCATCTAAACCCACACATTGCTTCTTTCTGTTCTGCATGAGATGCTGGAGGCCAGAAGCACGACTCACTTCTGGGCAATATGGCGGCCCGTGAGAGCAGGTGAAACCAAGCAACAGTTATGTGATTCTTTCGATCTTGAAACAGTACGTCCTACATAAATCTAACACCGACATCCTCCCTGCTTTTCTTGTTTCTTTTCCTTCAATTTTTCTTCCTCCCTCTTTCGCTCCTTCCTTCCCTCCCCCAAACCCTCTCTTCCTTCCTTTTGGTAGCAAACATCCACTGGAGATATGCACCAAACTAGCGACTGCGACTGCTTTGTGCACCAGAGATAAGAACAGATAACAAACACAATGCCCACCTTCAGGGAGCTTAAGTCCTGAGAGAAGAAAAAATCCACCAGGGGAAGAAAGGCAGAAATTTGTGGATTCTCCTGAATCGCGTAGGGAAGGAAGAAAGGAAGGAAAGAGAAAATATGGTAGGTTTTGGGGTTGCCATATTCTTTCAAAAAGCGGCCCCCTATATTCTCTGTAGAATACATTTCCATCTGGTAGCAAAAAGAAAACAAAACCAGAAACCCAAAACTATCCTTTCAAGTTAGCCTTGAGAGGAGAGGCTTAATGTAAGGACAAC
>NC_081575.1:117366957-117374660 GCF_022355385.1 Mustela nigripes | reverse complement strand
TAAATAGTAATCTGTATAATATTATCAGCAAGTGTACAAAAATTCCTTCTATCTGAATTCCACAGATACCTCAAATCAGATCTCCTGGGTGTGTGG
This sequence comes from Mustela nigripes, assembly GCF_022355385.1. Lineage (NCBI taxonomy): Eukaryota > Metazoa > Chordata > Mammalia > Carnivora > Mustelidae > Mustela > Mustela nigripes. Next base: position 117,374,564 of record NC_081575.1, on the reverse strand, counting down.
TTATTGGCAGCTTCCAGATCCAGGGAAAAGCTGGAAGTGTTTCTTCTTCCCACATTCCTGCCTCGCTCTCTCCCGACTTTACTGATAGCAGCCTGCGCACACCGGGGACGTTGACCCATGAGCAGGGTGATGGCCACATTATTGACAGTCACCCCGCAAGTGACGCAGTGGCTTGGGAGCAGAGAGGAAGGTGACATGAGAAGGTCCTGTGGACAGAAGGAATGGTATCTTGAAAGAACATATGTGACATTAGAATGTTATAATCATGTGATGTTGATGTTACTATTGAAGCACTGGTCTAGGCCAGCGGTTCTCAAACAGGAGTGACTGTCCCCTCCAGGGGACATTTGGCAGTGTCCAGAGATACATTTGGTTGTCACAGCTGGGAGGAGCCAAGAGCAGGGATGTGACTGAGCATCCCACAAGACAAAGAATTGTCTTGCCCCAAATGTCCACAGCGCCAAGGTGGGGAACTCCCGCTTTCAAGAAGGGACAGCTAGAGGAAGGACTGAGCGCCGGTGAAAGCAGGCATCCAAAGACTAGCCACAGAACAAGGGACAGGACGAAGAAGCGTTTAAGGAAAAAACATCCAACAGAGACCGGCTTTCCTGTCCTTTGTCTCCATGAAGGTACAAGATTGTACTCGGCAATCTCATCAGACCCCAAATACGTAGGCAAACGAATTTCATAATGTCCTGCCTAAACTGAAAAGGAGACCTTGACACCCAGACTGTAATTAGCAAGAATGAACAACTTCCTCACTTTCCCCCAGCTCACAAGGCATGTGAGCACTCGGCCACTCTGCTTCCTTCCAGAACTCTGAAGGTGACATGACGTCAATCGCCCCGTAGCCCAGTTGTTCTGCAACGCGAAGCCTGGCCATTCCGCGCTGGGGATGATTCTGACGGCTGCATCTGACGGCATGAAGAACTGTTCCACGTTTGTGTCTCGGGTGCTGTCGCGAGCTGGGTGGGCTTTTTTTCCAATCAGAGCTGTCCCCTGAGGACTTCCTGGTTTCAAGGGCAAAAGCTTCTGGAAGGAGGAGCTGCCTTTGCAAGTCGGCTGGCCCGGCGTGTGCAGTCACTCTCCCAACTCATTCAGACAGAAGCTCGGAGTGGCGCTCCTGTGATGGTCCAGAAGCTTCTCTTGGGCCTGACTCCCTGGGCCGCCCTCCGTGCCTGGGATGTTTCCCACGTGGCCATCTGTGAGGACGAGTGTACCTCATCCCCTGCTCAACAAATGTTAGCACTGCTGGATCAGTGCTGCCAAGAAAAGATGGACTGACTGGGAAATGTTAAAAATACAGGCACCTCAGGGCCTAGAAATGGAACCTGAGGGTAGGGGGGTGGCGGGGGGGGGGGGGGGCGTGTGCAGGGGGCTGGTGGCCTGACGGTTTTGCCACCAGGTCCCGCGGCATTGCTTAATGAGAACTGCCTGTCCGGCGGCATCAAGGGCTTGGGCTCTGCAGGCTGGTGGGCCCCCGTGAACTCCGGGGTTCAGGGTTCATGCCCTGCACGTCGGCTTCCAGTCAATCATTGGAAGGTTTCAAACGTCCCCCCGCAACAGCAGCCGTCTCCGTTTCAGGATGTCCTGCGCGCCAGGCCTGGAATGCGGGGAGGGAGCCAGAGGCAACCGATAACAGATGCTGCCGCGTGGACACCCCCCACCCCTGTCTGTGCGCACCGGCTCCCCGGGGGTCGGGGGTCGGAGGCTTTGGTGGGGCTCCTTGTTCCGGGCTTCGGGCTGGACGTTTATTCTTGTCTGGGTCTCCGGCTGCTTCTGAACGAGCCTCCCCAAGAACGGACTCACCCGAGGCTTGACATGGGGATCGAAACCGAGAATATTCGTCTCTGTCATCATCTGCGGTAACTTACTCGTCGGGTGCTGACAACAGACTCCGAAAAGCAACGGACCCGACCGCAGGGCTGCACGGGCAGCTCGGTTCGGGACGGGCCTGCTCCAGATTTCCCGACGCCGGGCCTTGCTTGCCTCAGCTGCCCCTGTCTTCGCTCTCGCTCTCGCTCTCGCTCTCGCTCTCTGGTCGGGGAAAGAGAAAATGGGCACCGGAGGGAAAGAAAGTAAGAATCTTTGCCTATTAAACACGCCGCCTCCCAGGAAAGGTTCCTTGCTTGGAAGTCGACTTTGCTGTTACTATAGCTACTGCAGGGCTCCACGCGACCTCGTCGGCCGTCCCGGCACTTTTACCCATCTCTGTCTTTCTCACTGAAAATGAGTTTTTTATAGAGTGGTTATGGCGTAGGAGGGCTGAGCCTGGCGTGGCTCTTGATCTACGGTCTTTGGGAAATAGGGACATGATCAGTTCTTTTATTTATTTTTATTTATTTATTTCATTTTCAAAGATTGATTGATTTATTTATTTATTTGACACAGAGCTCACAAGTAGGCAGAGAGGCAGGCAGAGAGAGAGAGAGAGAGAGAGGAGGAATCGGGCTCCCCGCTGAGCAGAGAGCCCGATGCGGGACTCGATCCCAGGACCCCGGGATCATGACCTGAGCTGAAGGCAGGGGTTTAACCCACTGAGCCACCCAGGCGCCCCGTGACCAGTTCTTTTAAAGGGGCTGGGAGGTAGCAGAGCTGGGAACACGGGAGGAGAATCTGAGGTAATGAAACCAGAGACATCAGCCCATACAAAGAAGCAGGCAGGAGCACCCCGTCGGTAACGTGAGACCAAGCTGAATAAGCAGGCATTGGGTGAAACTCCATGTGGAGGGCTTCTGCCTGCCTGGGAAGTTCAGTGTAGGCACCAGAGAGCAAGTCCGAGGGAGGACAAGGACAGAGAGCCCAGCTACCGGGTGACATGAGGAAGGAGGCGGGGACTCTTGTGACACCGTGGAAGGGCGTAGAGACTGTGCTTTCTGGGAAGTTGGGTGGAAGTACAGAGGAGATGGGGCACCGAGGTCAGAGGGGACCTTCTCCAAGGCTTAGGTCCACAGTGATACCTCGGAGCCCATTTCATTTGCATCTGGATTGTCTTGGAGTGTGGGATGAGCTGAGCTGGCAAGTGAGACATACATCAGTACAACCGCAGACTTACAACACAGGGACAGGAGCTGGGCAGGAGGGTACAGGAGACACGGATGGGCGATTTACTTGCCCAAATTGAAGGTTTTATTTTTGCCGATTATTTGTGGTCACTATAAAGAGAGAATGGAATTTGCTAGAAGGTAGATTTTCTAGCTTTCATTTTGATGTGATTTTTTATTCTGTACTGTTTGTGGTTTCTGCAAATACAAAGGACTCTTTTTTTTTTTTTTTTTTTTAAGGTAAGTCTTTTAAGAAAAGAATAGTGTGTCTGTTAGCCATTTGTAGGTCTTCTTTGGAGAAATGTCTGTTCATGTCTTCTGCCCATTTCTTAAGTGGATTTTTTGTTTTTTGGGGGGTGTTGAGTTTGATGAGTTCTTTATAGATTTTGGATACCAGCTCTTATGTTCAACATCACTCGGCATCAGGGCAATATAAATCAAAACCACAATGAGATCCCACCTTACATGGGTCAGAATGGCTAAAATGAACAAGTCAGGAAACAACAGGTGTTGGAGAGGATGTGGACAAAGGGGAACCTTCTTACAGTGTTGGTGGGAATGCAAGCTTGTGCAGCCACTCTGGAAAATGGTATGGAGGTTCTTCAAAAGTTAAAAAATAGAGCTACCTATGACAAGGCAATTGCACTGCTAGGTATTTATCCAAAGGATATAACAATAGTGACTCAAAGGGGCACACGGACCCCAATGTTACAACAGCAATGTCCACAACAGCCAAAACATAGAAAGAGCACAGATGTCCATCAACAGATGAATGGATAAAGACGATGCAGTGTGTGTGGGTGCACGCGCGCACACACACACACACACAGACACAGACAGTGGAATATTACTCAGCCATCAAAAAGAATAAAATCTTGTCATTTGCAATTATGTGGATGGAACTAGAGGGTATTGTGCTAGGCAAAATAAGTCAACCAGAGGAAGACACATAACATATGATTTCACTCATATGTGGCATTTAAGAAACAAAACAGATGAACATAGGGGAAGGGAAAGAAAAATAATATAAGAGAAAAACAGAAAGGGAGGCAAACCATGAGACTCTTAACTCTAGGAGAAAACTGAGGGTTTCTGGAGGTGGGGTGGGTCGGGGACAGGGTAACTGAGTGATGGGCACAGGATGGAATGATCAGTAGCTTTTATATGCATCTGATGAATCACTAAGTTCTACCCCTGAAACTAGTAATACACTATATATCGACTAAATTGAATTAAAATAAAAAAAAAATTTTAAAAGGGAGAATAGTGGATGTTATAGGTTCAAGAGAAAGTTTCTAGTAGAACACACTCATGAGAAATCAGAATTCTACTCTATATTTACTGAGGACATACTACATGGCAAACATTGAACTAAGCGAGTCTTGGCCTCAGACTTCGGGGATATTACAGTCTAGTGAGGTGGGGGGAAAGGAACAGAATTAGTAAATGAAACTTAAATACATGCTAACTTCCAACTGTGACAAATGTTGGGAATTGCTTTATGAGATTAGGGGAGTTTGGCTCAGACAGGGGGATCGGGGTAAGAGTCATGGGGAAATGAGGCTTGAGAAGTAATCTGAAACGTTAGTGGTAGGGAAGAAGGTGAGGGGAGTAAAGCTCTGTGCCGGTGTGACCAGAATGCAGAGACTAAGGGGAGGGTGTTCCAAGATGGCACCGGGGAAATACACAGGGACCGTGGAGAATCTTACGGGAATTGCATGAGAGCTTCAGGGAAAGTTTTGTTTGTTTATTTGTTTGTTTTTTAAAGATTTTATGTATTTGACAGACAGAGATCACAAGTAGGCAGAGAGGCAGGCAGAGAGAGGAAGGGAAGCAGGCTCCCCGCTGAGCAGAGAGCCCGATGCGGGGCTCGATCCCAGCATCCTGGGATCCTGACCTGAGCCGAAGGCAGAGGCTTGAACCCACTGAGCCACCCAGGTGAGCCAAAAGTTCTAAAGTCAACCTACGAGGGGTGGGGGTCAGGAGCGGGGGGGGGGGGGTGAGAATGGCGGGAGGAGTGTGCGGGGCTGAGTGTGATGTGACCCAATTTCAGGATTACCTTGGCTGCTGCGTCCTCTGGGGGGCGCGGTGCAGTGTGGAGTTAGAGGTAGACCAGTTAGCCGGTTAAGTCAGCTGTAGAGTAAGAGATCAGGAAGCTTGGACTTGGACTTGGAGGGTGTGTGCAGACGGAGAGAGGATTAGAGAGATACTTAAGAGACAAAATCATCAGGATTTGGTGACGGATGGGACTTGGAGGGTAAAGAGGGCACCGGACATGAACCTGTGGTTTGGGGGGGTTCATGAAACCGGTTGGGTGAGGCGAGTTTTGGGGGGAGAGAGCATGAGCACGGTTTTGGACATGTGGAGTTTGAGGTGCCCTTCAGATGTCCGAAAGAGATGACCACATAAGCAGGCCAACATGAGGGGCTGAGGTAGCCGAGAAATCAGACGGAGACACTGAGGCTGGGGCGGCTTCTGCACAAAATGGTGCCAGAGGAGGTGGCATGGATGGCGTCGCATAGGGAGGGATTAAAAAGAAGCTGCCAACATCTCAAGAGCTGCTGCACGTCAAGATGAGGTCAATCAAATGTGTAAGGACGTCGGCATTGACGCAGGCATGTTTCCGACGTCCGCGCCCGCGGTTTGGTAGAGCGGACGCCCTGAATGCCTGACGGAGCGTGGGGAGGTCTGCCGAGAGGTGAGGAAACAGAAATGAACATTTTGGGTTTTTTTGATTCTTTAAATTATTTTTTTTCTCATGTTCAGTTAGCCAACATATAATACGGCATTAGTTTTTGATGTGTTCAGCGGTTCATTAGTTACATATAACGCTCAGCGCTCATCACAACACATGCCCCCCTTAATACCCATCACCTGGGTACCTCGGCCCCCCAACCCCCTCCCGCCTGTGACCCTTGGCTTGTTTCCCGGAGTCCAGAGTCTCTCATGGTTTATCTCCCTCTCTGATTTCTTAGAAATGGAACATCTGAGCCACCCTGTGAGAAGCTTGACAGAAAATAGGAGGCGCGAGAGGGCAGAAGCTGGAGGGAAAATAAGCCTGGGGAAGTTGTGAGCTTTATTAACTGAAATATTTCACTGAAATTGAATACCTTTTAATGACCATAATCAAAAATTAAGCTTTGAGAATAAACAGACCGTGCAAAAGCACCAATGTTCATTAAATCATTTTTTCTGTGTCTCTCCTTAATTAGTAATTGGGTTTTGGCCATGACACATTTGTCTGTTAATTGCTATACTTCCTGTTTAATCATGCTTTTATAATTCTCCCAGGAGAACATGGCTGAAAAAGATCCAAAGGGAGACCTGAATTCCTCTCCATAAATCGCCCATGTTAAGATAGGACAGCTACAAGAAGAGTTTTCCATAAGGCCTTAACCCCATTTTTTAATTTTGTTCTTGAATGTGCATCCCACACAAGAATGATACTCAAGGGAGGACTTTGTAAGCTGCACACGTCTCCCTTTTTATGCTCCTACTATCATCACAAGCAACTATCTTCTTCAGCATGTCTGCTTGTGTATTTTTAAAAATAATAACTTAAAAAAGAGGAAGATGCGGGCCACTCTCTGGAGTGTCTGGCATGCCCTTCAAGCTGACTTTGAAAGGTGATTAATTACAGCGCTGTCTGTTCAGTTTCAAAAGTTCAAATTAAATGTACTTCAAAACTCTTATTAAAGGGAATCTATTTTCCACACCTGTCACTTATGAGAAGGGCTGATTCAAGTCAAAATTATGAAAGAGGGAACGCTAATCATTTAGAACTGACACGCCCTACTCTACCGATCGAAAGAATCTTCTAATAACCTTTGAGTGGCCCTGTCTTAAGCACTTGGTGACTCCACGCGCACTCCGCGAGTTCTGTGCTTTCAGAATTGATGTAATTCAAAGGTGGAAAGGACTTGAGAGCTAAGAGGCCCAGAGCCACGCCGCCGAGCCCTCAGGGAGGGGGATCGTGAATGCACCGTGTGAGTTGAGTACTGGATCTGATACCGCAGCAGGCAGCAAAAGGATGCTGAGGGCCAAAGGCAGCGCCAGGCCTGTTTTTGCAAATAAAGTTTTATTGGAACCCAGCCTCACCCATTCATTTACATATTCTCTAGGGCTGCTTTCATTCCATAGCTGCGGACTGCAGCAGTTATTGCAGAGTTTGCCCTGCAAAACCCCCAAATAATTCACTGGCGGCACTTTAGAATCTGTTCAGTCAACAGGATAGGGTGCTGGGCCACCCTCGAAACCTTCTTTCAGCCCTGATCTGCCAGCAGGGGACCCAGGAATCAGCATTTGTAAACAAGGCGATTTTAATGCTCTGCCGGGTTACGAATGACCGCCTTACATCATGCTGCCTCTAAAGCAGGCTGTAAGTGCATTTTCAAAGGGGATAGGGGACCGGATAAAGCCCTCCCGAGCTGAGCTTCGCAAACCTTTGCCAGCATCCCCGTCCCCCGGAGGGCCTCTTCGAATTCACTGCTGGCCCGGCGCCCGGAGATGCTGATGAGGAGGTCGGGGGGGGGGGGGGGGGGGGGGGGGGGGGGGGGGGGGGGG
>NC_081575.1:117217385-117366857 GCF_022355385.1 Mustela nigripes | reverse complement strand
GGGTAGGGCTGGAGAACGGGCATTACTCGCCAGCTCGCAGGTGGTGCTGGCGCTGCAGACCCAAGGCCACTCTGCAGCACGCGGACTTCCATCGAAAGGGCTTGTACCGCTAACGAAAGTCAAGTCCCGGGAGCCACAGGATGCGGTCAGGGATAGACTTATGGGCTGGCCACTGGGCGTGTAGCAGCCTCCACTGTGAAAAGCCTCACTCCTCTGCTCCAGCCCCCCTTGTCCTCACCTCTTCCAAGCCTTCTAGAAGACTCGAAATCAAGTCATTCTTGTTCTGGATCTCCACTCATGTGTAGGTTTCCTTTATTGTTTTTTTTTTTTTTTCTTCTTTTTAAAAAAATTTCCTAAGGACTGTTTTGGAGCTTAGTAACTGTGTTCTGAATGGAGAGAAGTGGGATAGTTGGTCGGGGTTTGCGGATTAAAAGGAAACGTTCTAGGTCACAAAGTAGTTCAAAAAGTCCGGCAGATGGTGAATAAATACGTGTGGAAACAATGAGCGTGAAAACACACAAAGATGAAAAGGCAACAGAGAGAGGCGACACGGAGGGCCTTGGAACCACAAAACGGATTTTATTTTGAACTAGAAAGCAACAGCAACGGCCAGACCAGTCAGGACGGAGGGCGTGGCAGCCTGATGCGAGTACCAGGGGCTGCGTTTGTTGGGCTGAAAGGAGCGGCCTACAGAGTTGGCTGGGCATTTCCAGCTAAGCCGATCGCACCCACATCCTTGTGGATGCCGAGCCCCGCATTCCCACGGACACGGGCTGGGACTGCTTTCCAGATTCCAGGCTTTTACCATGGTTTTGTAAATATATATATTTTTTAAAGTGAAGGAGCCACTGCAGTGAAGGTTTTGCAGTGGTGTCCCCTTTTCTTTCGCTCTCGGGCATTGAACCAATGACAGGAACAGTAAAACATTATTTGTGAGAGTTTTGAAGAGCCCCAAAGAGCAAGTTTCCCCCCTCGCAGCACCACTGATATTTTGCCCGGATGCTGTTGAGCAACATCCCTGGTCTGTACCCACTAGATGCCAACAGCACCCTCTCCCAGACATTGCCAAATCGCCCCCTGCTGAGAAACACAATTTCAAACACATCCCCCTGCCCCCATCATCGTGGTCTTTGTCTCCTTTTTAACATTTGGTAAGGGCAGACCAGATCATCAACTTCCCAACACCAACAGCACCGGTAGGCGAGCGTGCACGTGTGTCTCTCTTCAGGCACCGCACAGGTGCGTGGAGCCGAAAGGGAATCCCCCGTTCACCGGACAGCGCTGGTTCAGTTCTTGGGAAGCTTAGGGTCAGTTATCTCAGTACCGTGTTCAACTAGCGCATGCGCCATCAGGCCATTTCCTCTTCTCCAGCAGACATCCTCACCAACATTTGCAGTCAGTTTTTGAAGTCTTTTCTTTTCTTTTCTTTTTCTTCAAGCTGGGAAGAACATCTTCACCCATGCCATTCTCATTTTAATCCATTTGGATTCCTACTTGAATTACTCGGCCAGCCACTCTTGACGTTGGATCCAGGTTTCTTCATTTGTATCCACCAGGAAGAGAAGTACCCTGTTTCTGAGTTCTGTTATGAGGACTGGCTATAGAATTTTGGGGGCCCAGCACAAAACGAAGGGTGCAGGCCCCCATTCAAATATTACGCAGAATTTCAAGATGGCAACAGCCCTCTTCACACACGCACGACATCAGACCTGGCAGCCTTGGTTGGTGCCACATCAATTTGGCTGTATTAATGTAACTGGCACTGCCATCTCTTTTTCCCCTGTGTCGCAATGCTTCCTGTGAAGTCAGGACCTCGAAAACAAAATACTGTGACCCCAGTCCACTTAAAAGAATTGTACTGCAGCAGATGTTTACGGCGTGTATTTTTTAGACTTAAAAAAAAAAAAATCCACATGGAAATCTTTTCTACATCATTACAGTAATGAAGGTAAACACTGTGGCCTTTCACCATATACATATTTTCTTGTAAATATGACAACATGGAAATAGTAACTGCTGCTATCCACAAGGTTTTTAAGTTAGCAAAGAGTGATACTTCCACAACCAAATTATAACATGATCCCTCTTGTCCTTATAAAAATAGCCAAAACAAAAACTAAATGGCTTGCAGTGAAAATTCGAGTAGTAACTTCTTTGTATTGAAAAACATTATATTCATGGAAATATTGTCCTTGTAAATGCTTTACATGAACATCATAAGGCAAACTGTAGCGTTTACTGGTACCTGGCAACCATGATTTTAAAAAACTCAGAAGCTGAGTTTTAGACCCTTTTATTTAAAACCTGTTAGTGTACAAAGTGCATTAAAATATCCGTTATCCAGCTACCAAAAACAGTATGTAAAAATTACAACCCTTTCCGTTCGTTCAGGGAAGGCAAATACACGTTGTTTTTATACCGTAAAAAAAAAAAAAAAAAAGTTTCCAGAGAATGATTAACTTTTTTCCACTGAGGTGTCCATCTTTTAGATGTGGAACTGTCCTAAGTAGCTATCAAAATATTCATCTGGGTATAAATAATATAGTAAATATATAAACTCTATCTGTTAAGAAAAAGGAGAGCTTCTGGGGGTGAAGAGGACAGAAGCAGGCGTGACGCAGCCCACGGGTCTAGGCTGGGGCTCACACAGCGCCGTGCGGAAACAGCGGGTCTATGGACGGATCTCAGGGAGATAATGTGTTGATTTGGTTAAAAACAAAATTGCTAAAAACAATGCCTAAATCCATCAGTCCGTTCAGTCAAAATGGCCAACTCAGTAGCTCAGATAAATATTTTAGTAGATGAAATGACTTACAGATGTCACACCCTTCGTCAAGATAGAACCAATGCTGGATTCCCGGTCCAAGTCCAAGGGTTGCTTATGAAAGCCTTGCTTCATGGACCATTCCATTTTACCAGATCAGCAGGCCCAGAATCCCACCTGACATTCTGTTAGCAGGTTCTATGAGCGGGTTCCAGCATGGGGATAGTGAGTTTGATTTTTTTGTTTTTTTTTTTTTTTTTTTTTGTTTTGTTTTGTTCTTTTTTTGTTTTTTTTTTGTTTGTTTGTTTTTTTGTTTTACAATTCTATGGTGAACTATACTAGAATACAGAGGGACCTCTACATCTTTCGAGATGTGTTTAATAAAAGTCTGTTTATAACTTTTGAGGCACATATACTAGTAAAGAGTACTTTATGCAACGTCCCTTGTCATTACCAACTCATAAATATTAAGTATTTGGGGGGTGAGTCATATCTGGACGTGGTAGAGACAGTCAGGGCCCCATGTTGATGTCCTGGAGAGCTAAGTCAATTCAAAGTGGTACTACCATTTGTAACAGAAAACGTTAATTTCCTCATCCCCAGCAACAAAAGAAGAATGATTTGGGGGAGAGGGAGACAGGACAGCTATTAAATGTAGTAAGCGATGTCACAGGCCTAAAGAAACTATTAAAAGGAAGAACGAAATACATTTAGGTCATGAAAAAGAATCTTACTGCCGATCAAAGACAAATCAGCCTATGACATTTTGAATCATCAGTAGGGTTCAAAGTGACTATTTTTAATGGCAAGCTCATTCTTAATGTTCTCCCAGAACCCTGAATCCTGGGAAGGGTGAGGTCACACGTGGCCAAAGGCTTCAGAACCTTTCTGTCCAATGTGACCCCACCAGCCATCAGAGGGCGATTAAAGATTGGGCCATGGCAGATTCCCAAGTTAATTCTTTCCAATCTCTCTCTTGATCCAAGACGGTTTTGACATCACACTGAAAACACTTCAAAATAAAGCAGACTAAGAAAGCCCGTTTGCTGTCCTACCAGGTTCGAAACTATTTTTTATTTTTAAGGTAACTGCATATTCTGTTACGCACTGTCGAGGCAACAGGACCCACGGTGGGATCAGTATGAGATACGATGATGTGAGGAGGTGAATAAGCATACAAAACTATAAAAGATTTTTTTTTTCCTCAAGCCCACAGACCTTGATGACACAAAGTTTGTTGAAAAGAGCTGGTAAACTTCTGGGCCTCTTAATGTGCAAAATCAAATAATGTCTAAGAGTTGTAATTCCGGTTATGTTTCTTTTATAAATAATCTATAAATTTTCCTGCAAATACAGGAAAAATTTGAAGAAATTATTAAAGCGTGTACTTAATACAAAAGACAGTAAAAGGGGAGAATCGCCTATTTCGAGTCCTATCCTAGCTGATATTTCTGGACACTTTTTGGCGACATTTAATCACTCTGGAAGCCTGTGCTTTCTCTGTCCCTGAAATGGTGGCCACGACCCTTTGTGTTCCCCAGAAAGCAGCTCCCCGTGGCCAGGTGCTCACGGTAGCTGCTCCGTGCAGTCCAGATGGTCTGGGATGGGAAGGCCAGTTATAATGGTCAAGCACTTGTTCCACACTGTGAAGGTGGGGCACACAGGCTGCGAGAAGGTGATGTCGAAGGTGTAGAGGTGGATGGAGTTCAAAGCATCGTAGAAGGCGATGGAACCATTGTCATAGTCCAGCAGGATGCCGACGCGTCGGAGGTGGGGGGCTGGCTCGATGGGGGTTTCCTTGCTGTTGTGTCTCACCACCCAATTGTTGTGACAGCGGCACAGCGCCCAGGAAGCAGAGTTCTTCCCAATCCACTCGTGCTTCGGGGCTGATTTGTAAGCAAGGCCAATGGCATACCTGCACGAACAAAACAGTGACGGCAAAAACCATGAGGCGGGTTGCATATGGACACTACCTCTCTTCTCTGGTTTTCAGGGGTCACGAAAACATGATTTGCTGTTTTCCCTGCTTGTTGTTCAGTGAAAACTTGGCGAAGGCCCTACAACAAGTGTCCCTCATCACCTTCCTCCCAAAGACACAGTGAGCAGACATGGACCGCTGTGTTAACTCATATTCCTATTTTTAGTTCGGACATTACAAGAGAATTAGAACTCTGTGTCTCGCTCCCTTTGGGGTTTTGTTTGTTTGTTTGTTCTTTACACGCATCATGGCCCACACAATGAATTCTCTAGGCCAGTGGTGTTCCACAGCAGTTTCTGCAATGAGTGAAATGTTTTGCCCCATTCGGTATGGTAGCCATGAGCCACATGTTTGAACTGTGCCTGTTGAGACTGAAGAACCAGACTTTAAATTTAGTTAATTTTAATTAAGTTGAATGATTTCAATTAACTGCATGGGGTTCAGGGCTACCATATTGAATAGCACAACCCTAAACTTCTCCTTCTGACCTACTTCGAATTTTTCGGCTGACCCCCATGTCTGTCATTTTCCATGACTTCGAGTACAGTTTACAACAGGTAATTGTGGAGAATGGTTTTCACTTCCAGTGTAAGTTCCTTGTCCTCTCCTAGATCTACAACACAGGGACACGGACAGCGTCCATCTCGGAGGGTGATTCTGGGGAGTAAAGGGAAGATTATGTGTGACATCTGGGGCACAAGGCACGGCAAGTAATCTTGGGTAACTGCTGTTTTATTATCTTTGCCGAATGTCACATTAACTAAGAAGTCCCAGAATCAGAATTTGAACCTAGGATGACTTAAAAAGCCTCAAATGTAGCTCTGTAACCCCATCCCTCACCAGAAAGTATGTGATTCATCACTGCCAAGAGCCCCTCTGATTACATTTCTTACTACGTTTTTAAAAATTCTGAATATCCCAGTTACTCCTAATATACTCTCAATGGCTAAAAAAAGTCAAGAATTCTTTCTACAGTCTTCTAAGCTCCTTAATCTCTTTTTACCCTGCTGAGGTATGCCTCCCTAACATTTGCAGGATTTCGGTGATTAAGATAAGCAAAGCCTATCATTTTTAATAAAGAGTAAATGACTCAGAGCTCAACCTTTAATATGTTAGAGCAGAAACCAGTCTAAGCCAATACTGACATAGGGTCCCTTACCCAGTGCAGAGAGAAAAAAAAGAAAACCAACTTCATTGGTCTTTGAGAAAATGACACTCTTAAAAAAAAAATAACAAGTTAGATTTAAAATAAAATCACTTTAAGAGTGGTGTGTTAAAAAAACAGACAAACGAACAGAACATGCTATCACTGAATTTAAAAAGAGGAGGGACTCGATCCTCAGGTAAGCCTCGTGTCCCAGCCTGCCCACCATCAGCCTGGCCTCCTCTCTTCTTTCTGGCCAATCTGGTTCTGCATCCCCGGGAGAATCCTGGGGTTGCATTTCCCGGATTCCTTTCCCAGTGGGAGGCTGGGTCAGGTTCTGCCCCTGTGAAGGCTTTGCTGAGATCCAGAACTTCTAAGAGGTGGGGAAACACTCTTTTCCAGACAGCAGCCAGAGAGACAACTTTGGAAAGGTTTTTTTTTGGACTACTGGCCCCCCACGATGTTCACTATGCCCCGCAGACACTATTTCCATTTTTCAGATACTGTGGAACCTGCATTTGCTTAACAAAATTAGCCAGGTTTGTGCTGTTTCCTTTTTGTTTCTGGGCACCATTTTTACTTTGTACCAAAGGACTCTGACTGTTTATTTCCCATCTGAACCTTCACTGAAGCTGCTATGAAGCAGCAGCTGGCAGGTATGACTGCCTTCATGTAGCGATGGGAAAACACAGAGAAAGTTACAGTTAGGAGCAGAAGCCGGAATCTCGCCCCTCCCCTCTTGACTTCTGGCCCAGTCGTCTTCGCGTGAACCCACGGTGAGTTAACACCATTTCATAAAACACCAAGTGCACATTAACAGCATTAGAGAGTAAGAAAATAGCTCCGTGCATAGCCCATTAAGCAAAGGAAAATACCATTATGTTATCATTAATCTGTAAAACGATGTACGTATTTCCATTGAGCTTGAAAGGTGCGGGCACAAGGTAATGTTCCATTAAGTTACGCAGTGACACTTGGAGAATTCACGAAGTATAAAAATTATGTTTCTCAGAGCAATGCTAACATGCCCCAATTGCAGGGATCATAACATACACGTTAATTGAAAGTCAGGACGATATTTCATGAGAAAATGGATGTGTCATTAGCTGGTGTAAATCAAGGTGTCCCAAGCATTTGATCACGCGGGTCACCCCTTCTCCTCGAACGCCTCCCAGGAAATGTTTAACTACTTTCTCCACGAGATGTTTTCTGAAGCTGACACAATCCGGTGTGTAAAGATCCAAAGTGTGGCAATTAATTTTAGATTTTCCCCCTCTCCTGAGTTGGTTTTGACATCTGGAGGGTGTTTTCAAGGTAATACCGATCTGTGTTTATATAACTGAAGGGGTCTGCTGGAAATTCCCTCACCATTCATCAATGGGAATGAGATCATAATGATCGGGTATCATTTATCATAAATAATTATTAATGGAGTTGTAATTATTTAGACCCTGGAGTCTATCCCAGATTAATACAAGCACATTAATTAACTAGAAATGCTTGCTCCTTTGCACCTGGAAAAATTCATCGTGTTTTCCTTCAGGCTTTTATCTTGCCCCAGTGCCGCTAAAAACTGTAAATGCCGAATCTGGCCCAGAGCCGAGTGGGGCGGAAGGATTTGTCCTCCATCCTCTGGCAGGATGTTGGAACAGGAAAATGTTCTGGGCCAAGAGAATTGTGAGGATCACAACAGAAGAAAACCTTCTTGCCTGGCTGACATAGGTACAGGAGAGAAAGGAGACACCCAAGCTTATGGTTTCACTTTTTAGATCTCAGTGGCCTTGTACCAACACCATAAGGGACTTAAGACACAATAAGTGACTTAGCTTCCTTATCTCAAACATAACACTGTGATGATACTCCTCGTTTGGGGTTATGCAGTTGGGAGGTGTTTCTTTCTAAGCAAGGATTAGCAAGCTATCGCTCATCAAGCATATCACTGTACACCCGAAAGACTAACTAGGTTTCAAGAACAGAGCATGGTGCTTCAGAGCAGAGATCAGCAAACTGTAACCTATGGGCCGAACTGGGCCCTCTGCTGGTTTTTATAAATAAAGTTTTATTTGCACAAGGCCATGCCCAGTCACGGACACACGATCTGCGGCTGCCCTCCCACTACAACCGGAGAGCTGAGTCGTCGGGATAAAAATTATCTGGCCTGCCAAACTGCAACACTGGCTCACTAGCCTGTCACAGAAAGGTCTGTGAAGCCTTGGGTCCGAGCCTGAGCCCTGACTGCAGCCTTCCTAACTCTGTAGCCTCCGAGCTTTGCCACCTTGTGCTAACGGGCATGCGCCCCAGTCATCTCAACTGTAATTGGGGGATTCTAGCGCCTACCACTGGTGTCTATTAAGATGAATGAAGGAATGGACATCTGCAGGATGCTTAGACCATGCGTGGCCCACAGCTGTGCTAGAGGAGGCGAGGTCCACACAAATAAAAGAGCAGGAGCGAACAGGTGTTTGTCAGCCAGCCAGCCAGAGGACGGGGGGCAGTTCGTGGCTCACGGAATAGACAAGGTAAGCTTTGTGAGGTTCACCAGGCAAAGGCTGGCTCATTCCAACGCAGACACCGCACCCTGCCTGACACCCCCCGCTTTCCAGAGCTCGCCGGGCGGAAGGCATGGCGCTGGACCTAACAGACCGTTCGAAAGGGTTCCCAGCAACTGCTCACTGCCTCGGCCCCTCCGCTCTGGACTATTTCCAGTCGTTGGCCCCGTCTAGAGTCACAAAACATACAAGGCAACAGAAATTCATTCTCTTTAGATGACAAAGAGTAATGTTTTAGAGAAGGAATAGGCACACGTTTTCGATAAAGGGCTGGAGAGTTCTTATTTTTTGGCTTTGCGGACCACAGGGTTCTATTTTAACTACTCTGCCGCGTGGCTCAGAGGCAGCCACAGACAATATGGAAAAGAATGGGCATGGCTGTGTTCCCACAACACTTAGTTTACCCAAACAGGCACAGGGCCAGGTCTGGCCGCTGGCTGACATCGGCTGACTCGTGTTTGAAGGCACGGAAGAGCAGTGTTAGCAGACTAGCTCTGTTAGGGACCAGGACTCCATCAACTCAACTACAATTCTTGCAGTAAGTAAAAAAGAAAAAGAAATGGATGGACTTAAAGCAAGCTGTTTTTCTTACTGGCTGAAAGGGAAGACCAGATGATGGTTTTGCAAATATTCGCTCCTTCCTCTCACCTCCAGGGGAGAGAGATACTTCCCCAGACCACCAGCTTTGGCTTTGGCTATGGCTAGGTGACTGGCTTTGGCCAATGAGAAGTTAGTAGACAGTGACGTAAGCAAAGGCTTGGAATGGGCTGGCCTAGCTGTGCTTGTGCTCTCGGGCTTGAGACAGACGTGACACGGGCAGCCCTTGTGGCGGAAAAAAAAAAAAAAAAAGCTCTTCTGCACATTTTCCTGCAAGACGGGCCCTGGAACGGATGAATGCTCTGACAAAGTACAGAATGACATGTGCCTTTTTGTAACTGGACGACAACAGATAGCATTGCCTACCATGTGCTCCCACTTATGACCACTTCCCAGTAATGCCGACCGCTATCAATGAACACATTTCCAGCTACGCCATAGCTCCCTTGGCTGGTGAAGCGTTCGGGCGTGTGGCTCTTTTTGGAGGATGACTCATCACGTTCTACCGTCAAGTTATCGTGGGACACCTTCAGCTTTCGATGTGCAGACTTGGGGTCCAGTTTAAATGGCTGGCCTGGGAACAAGTTTACAGAAAACAAAGAGAGAAAGAAGAGGACCGTTTATTTCAGCATGACCAATACTCTATTTTCAGAATTGGGTTTTAAGAACATGGTAAAATATTGAATACAAACATGATCCTGCTTTCATGAACGCCCAGCCTGTCAGTCCTGAGATGGGGATCTAGAGTTGCTGAGGCTAAAGATTCAACCGTAGCACGGGCGGGGATTAACCACGATAGGTAGTAGAAACTATCTTTGGGGGTCCCAGCTGGATACAAGCAGCTCTGGTACACAGTGGTTAAACAGCATTCCCAAGGGAAGGAGAAAACGAAGACTTCATTTTTAACCATTCCCATATTCAATCCAGCTTAAAATGGGATTCACGCTCAGTACACTACAGACCAGAAGCCAAAGAAATCAAGATTGCAGATTTTGACATAAAGGCTTTACATAATTCTGAAACTGTTGCAAATTATAAATGAGTCTCATGAGCTCAGAATGACTATAAAAATGTGCATTTTTCAGCCCACAACAAGATCAGGAAAAAAATGGGATCATAATACCTGGGTTTTCTACTCCTGAGTGTGTGTGTGTGTGTGTGTGTGTGTGTGTGTGTGTGTGTGTACATACATACATATACATAAAATAAGGCCCTCTGTATTTCATTATTCACATTTGTGTTTTGAAGATCTTGCTATATGTAACTTTTTCTCAAGATTTTATTTATTTATTTGACAGAGAGAGACACACAGCAGAGCGAGGGAACACAAGCAGGGAGAGTGGGAGAGGGAGGAGCAGGCTTCCCGCTGAGCAGGGAGCCCGATGCGGGGCTTGAGCCCAGGACCCTGGGACCATGACCTGAGCCGAAGGCAGATGCCCAATGACTGAGCCACCCAGGCGCCCCTCTATATGTAATTTATAAGATATATATATATATATATAAATATATATAAAATACATATTTGTGTTTTGAAGATCGAACTGTTAGAAAATCTTGGCAGAGTCACCCCTGAGCGTCTTGTCATAGCTGTTACTTCTCTGAGAATGTAACACGGTCCTGGAGGACTGCCTGTCATTCGACACCACATCGGTGTTAAAAGGCATGAAATGAGTTGTGAGATCATGCAAATACCAAGTTGTCTGAAGGCCACTCCCCTCCCCGGCCATGGCCACAGCCAGGGCCACGGCCGTAGTTGGTAGGCCCGCCCTCAGGCAGCCAGTGGGCAGAGTTCGGTACACTGGCTGGGGAAATCCACGACCCTGGCTGAGACAGTGGCGTGCAGAGCACGGGGCAATGAGTGCTGTGTCACGTCCGCGCGGGTCAGAGTATCTCTAGCTGTCACCTGGATACAAACACGACATGCACACCGGTCAAATCCTTTCTCTTCGGACAGGGGTCAGCACATCTTTCCGATAAGAGACCAGATGGGTATTTTCAGCTCGGCTGGCCATGTGGTCTCTTGTGTGGCTACCTAACTGCTGCTGTGGCGTGCAAGCGGCCCGAGACGAGAGGGAAATGGGCGGGTGCGGCTGTGTGCCAATGAAACTTTATTTATAAAAACAGGCAGCCAGATATGGCTGGCAGGCTGGATCTTCTGCTGACCCATTTTAGATTTCTGTCCACATCACAGAAAAGCCTAAAGGGGATGCTGAGGAAAAGCTTCAAGGGCGGATCAGGGCACGCACATTGGCAGAGGCTCTAAGAGCTGCTGGGTTACATGCTGAGTTTGAATTCCAGCTTGTCTTGGGAAACACTGCTGTCCTCAGGAATGATCATGCCAGCAACTGTTAGGGACAAAGTATGAACTAAGGCAAGGTGAGTATGAAGATAGTTTTGCTTAAAATACTTCCATTTTTAAAGGTGGAAGAGATTGCGTATAAAAACAAGTGGACGTTAATGGGCAGGCCGGGGAGCGGGGTGGTTTCATAAAGGCAGCCGTCACTGAAGCGGGAGGCTGTGTGCTGCTTGCACTTCGAGGAATATCAGAATGGCAAAGCTGTCAGGAAGACGGGCCTCATGAAGACAGGAGATGTACGCCATCCCGCCTCAACTCACACCCTCACCTACACACGTGTGGAGCAGCCCCATGTCAGCTTAGGTCAGGCCCAAGCCCAACCCTGCATCCTCAGTGAGCAAATTCCACCTGCGCCTCAGATGTGTTTCTCAAACGCACCATCACCTACTCTGTCCAAGTTCAAGGCTTTTGCTTCAATGAGGACAAATTAGTTCAAGGGCCAAATTAATCATTTACTTTACTAAAGAGGGTGTGAGTTGAGGCGGGATGGCGTACATCTCCTGTCTTCATGAGGCCCGTCTTCCTGACAGCTTTGCCATTCTGATATTCCTCGAAGTGCAAGCAGCACACAGCCTCCCGCTTCAGTGACGGCTGCCAATTCATTGTAATATCGTGCACGTAGGAGTTTGGAAAACTATAGCCTGCAAGCCAAATCCAGCATACTGCGTGTGTTTGTGAATAAAGTTTTATTGAAACCCAAGCATGTCCATTCATCTATGGGTAATCCACGGCTGCTTTCGCACTGCGGTGGCAGGGCGGGGATAAGAATGGATGGTGACTGAGACCATCTGACGTGCACAGCCTCCAATCTTTACTCTTTGGCACAGTGCAGAAAAGTCCGCCGACTCCTCGTGTACAACTTGATAACATCTGTTCAATAATTCCATGTCTAGAAACAGAGGATGACATTATCTGTCTACATGAAATGAATGCGGTATCTTCAGTGAACTGATGAAGCACACGTTCGATGTCTCAGAGACATCTTCTACACAATTAACCTCAGTGTATGTATTTGTTAATTCTTTTCCTACTGAATCTCTAAAAACATTTCCTTCTTTACCAGCAGAAATACTGAGGGGAGAAATGAGCTTCATGCCTAAATGTATGTGGCTGAAATTCATATGCCTGGAGTATAATGAAGTTATTTGGCTGCTGAAATCGAGGACTTGCATTAGGTGAGAATTCTTCTAGAAAAGCAGTTAATGGTCCCCAGTGACTAGGAGCAACTGTCTAACACGGTCCCACATCGACACACTCCCTTTTGCTTTCTCTTGGGAGGTCCTATGCAAAGAAATTCCATGTTATAGAACATATTTCTAGATCAAAAATAGTGAAGAAAAAAAGAGAGGATAAAAGAAAACACATGTGGACAGAGACAGCGAGGGAGATGACAGTGTTACAAGACACATATACGGGCCAGATCTTTCCTTGTTGTGTCCTGTGGGGTGTGGGGTGTTTCCCATCATCCCTGGCTGCTAACCATTAGACACCAGTAGCAACCACCCCAGTTCTAACCGCCAAAAATATCTCCAGACATTGCTCAGTGTCCCTGGGGGGCTGGGGCTGTGGAGGGCAGAACTGCTTCTGAGAATCATAGACCTAGACAGTTATCTGGAGTAAGGAATTCTTTTTTTTTTTTTTTAAAGATTTTATTTATTTATCAGAGAGAGAGAGGGGAGAGAGCGAGCACAGGCAGACAGAGAGGCAGGCAGAGGCAGAGGGAGAAGCAGGCTCCCCGCCGAGCAAGGAGCCCGATGTGGGACTCGATCCCAGGACGCTGGGATCATGACCTGAGCCGAAGGCAGCCGCTCAACCAACTGAGCCACCCAGGCGTCCCTGGAGTAAGGAATTCTTGAAGAAAGAGTTACTAATTTGCTCTTCCGTTATGGAAAAATAATTTGCTGTCTATCAGGGTCTCTCTCTCTTTATATATATAA
Organism: Mustela nigripes; assembly: GCF_022355385.1. Lineage (NCBI taxonomy): Eukaryota > Metazoa > Chordata > Mammalia > Carnivora > Mustelidae > Mustela > Mustela nigripes. The sequence goes on along the minus strand of NC_081575.1, from coordinate 117,353,532 downwards.
TTTATATTCATATAGCTTATATAATATATAAATTTTATATAAATAATAAAATAAATAGATATATAAATAAAATAATAAATATTTATAAATATATAAAGCATAAATGTATATTTTATATATGATATATAATAGAAACACACACACACACACACACATCTGTTCTAATTCTCACAAGAACCCCTCCGGGATTATTTGTTGGAAGAGCGAGCAGGTCTGAAGTCGATGCAGAGCAGTGGCTGGACGCACAGCCCTTAAGGGTCGAGAGAGCTGGGGACCCCAGAGGCGTCTGACGCCAACTGCGCCCCACCACCCTGGCTCTTGACTTGCTCCTCGGGCCTGTCGACGATGCCTGAGGCAGACAGAAGGAAAAGAAAGGGGGACAGAGGCGGCCGAAAGGAGAGCAGAACGGAGGCGACAGCTCTACCGAGCTTGCGGCACTTACTGTTTGTCTTCAGCTTCCCAGGCTCACTGCTGCGGCTGCCCGCCTGGTTGATGGCCTTGACAATGAAGATGTACTTGGTGCCACTCTGCAGACCGTGGACCGTGTAGTGGTTCTGCTTGATGTTGGGCACGATCATCCAGCTGTCGGCCGAGTTACACAGACCTGCGAAGCCAAGCAGACAAGGTACAATTCTTTGTCACTTCTGCATCTCCGAGGGAGCCCGCTAATAAACCGAAGGGCTGTCTTCGGCCTACAGTGGGCGACCAACCTGTATTTATTATTATATATTCCTGCTGTGTGCCCCAACTGGAAAACCCCAGGAGAATGATGATATCGCAGCTTCTGCTCAGTAAACACGGGAGCAGCCAAGGCAGTCCTGTGTGGCGGGCTGCACGTGGTGTCCGTGCGCGACACGCCGTGGCGAGGAGAAGGAAGCCGCAAGTCACCACAGGTTCCGCTCCCGGCCCCCTGGCGCCACACTCATGAGCGTGACTGTTAAATCGGAAGCTCATCAAGCCTGAGCCTCACAGCAGGTGAGAAGAGCCCCGAATCACGTAGAAGTTGGTTCCACGGATGTCCGCACAGTCGATGGCTTTTGTGCCTCTCATCCTCAGCCTGCCCCAGACCCAGGCCCGAGCGGCTTGGCAGAGATGGGATGGGTTCCCTCGTGGGAATACAAGAATGTGCAAGAGGAGGCATTCCAAGGCCTCGAGGATTTCTGTTGATGCCTTGGGTCTCTGTCAGTGCCAAGAGGAGAACGTTCCCCAGAGAGTCTTCCCGTCTAGGCAGGAGGAGACACCGGGAACAGCTCTCCTGCCTCACCCCTGCAGGAGCGAGGCCGCCAGAGACTGGCCCGACTTCTGACCGGGGAGTGAAGAAAGCGATCACCAGGGTCCCGGGCGTTCCCAGCATTAGTGTGGCCGCGGTTAACCAACTCGGGAGGCCTGTGCCTAGCAGAAGTGGGGAGCAGTGGCACCCCCGGGTAGCCAGGCACAGTGCAGCTCTTAGAAAAGCACGAACAGGGATTCGGACCAGCTGTAGTCCCTAGTGCGGCGGCGCCGCAGCTCTGGCTGTGTTCTGCAGGATGTGGGCTGGGGGCGGGGGTGGTGGTGGTGGGCAGGCTGAGGATTTACGATGCTTTTGGAAGAACATGTAGGGAAAAGGAGGCCCGTTTCGTTTTGCGGCAGGCGGATGCTGGAAACGTCTCTTTGGTATTGGATTGGGCCCAGTGCTGTTCTCTCTCCACACATCAATCTCCACTCTAAGAGAACCTTTTCCCAGCCCCCTGGTGACTGGCTGTCACCAAGTTTCCTGACTCTGGTGAATTTCCTTCACCAGTTCTTGGTGGAGGCCTGAGTCCCTCCGCTTCCTGAGGGGCTCCGAACTCCCCCACTCTCTCCCTTTCAGTGGATTTGCAAGTCAAAGGGTTAGTTCTTTTGATCTGGAGGCAACTTATACCTTACGGTAACCCCAAGAAGCAGTCCCTTATTCTTTCTTTGGTCTCACCTTTTTGAGAATCTAATAAAACATTTCCACAGAAGGAGAGTCACACGTGCAGATCCCTACCAAGCCGCAAGTATCTGCATGGCATGCCAAGATATTCACAGCCCCGTGACATCTGTCTTTGGATCCCACTAAGTCCCTTCTCCAACTTTTGAGTTAAAACACTGCTCCTGCTGGTCTGCACGGCTGAGAAGAACCTTAGAAGTCTTTTGTCAAGTGTGAAACTTCACCTCGTCTGATTTGTACCTTGGGGGCACAGTCTCGTTAGACACCGTCCCGTGGGTCATAGATACATGCACTCACACACACACACACATACAAACTCACAAGGTCAGATCGGACCCTGTGCGCTTCCTGTCACCTCTTTTTATCTCCACCTGCGAACACCTCACCAGCGGCGCCGCCGGAGTTGACAGAGCCAGCATAAAGCAAGGGAGCGCGGGACACTCACAGAAGGCGGCGGAGGCGTGTGTGCACTCATGCTGGAGACGGGGCAGGGCGACTGAGGCACCACCCACCCCCACCCCACCCCCTGTTCTTCCCCCAAGTCGTAGCCCTCTGTTCTCCTGCCCATTCTCACTCGTGTGAGACCCAGGAGAACATCCACCAGGGGCTCAGGAACACGGGGCTCTCCCTACTATATTTCCCTTTGGCTACTTCTTCACCTCACCTTTACCGTGAACACAGCTGTCATAAGCTCGGTGCTTCTGGATGCACCAGGGCCAAATCACAGTTTTGGATCCGACCAAAGAAGGGTCATTTTGAACTCTGAGCTCTGGGCCCCAAGAAGCCTGCAACTCACTTCAGACATTTCATTGTGATCTTCCAACAGTAATAAAACAAAAACAATGAACTTTTTCTATCGCCCAGGATAATCCACTCATATTCCTAGACCTTTGTCAACAGCAGTCGAGCACGGATGAACACAGTAATGCATTCAGTAGACTCAAATGAGAACGCTATCGATGTCACTGCGTTTACACTGTTCCCGTTTAATTGCACATGTTACAGGAAAATGACGATTGTGGTCAAAGAAAGCAAATGTAAAAATGTTTCACTGTGCGACCAAAAAGCTGGGCTTAATGTGGTGGGGGAATGCTTTCAGCGACATCGTAAAGCAGATGTCTGAAATTGCTACGAACAGCAAGTTGGCCTTAAAACCCAACAAAAGAGATTTAATGTTTCAGAACCCTTTTCCAAACAGAAAAGGGACCCTGACCACCCTGATGACTTTGAAGAGGTTGCTTATTTTTTCTTCCCCTCGAAGATTAAAAGAACAAAAATATGACGGAGTGGTAAAATTTGATTGGACAGGTTTAAACTGGGACAACTTGCTCTCGTGATCGGTCGCTATTTCTGTGGTGGCTTACCTTTCTGTTACTACTGCTGCCAGGACAATAATTGAGAAGTTGATTAAAAATGCCAAGAAAGCAGCAGCGACCATTTTCTTCTGGCGGCTGGAGCAAGTGGGGCGTCTCCGAGGACACCGTCACTGCGTTGCTAGTGTTGGTCCTGGGCCGGCATCACCTAACATCTTGCATATGGTGCCAAGTGCCAGACTTCTCTGCCTCGGTACCGCACCGTGTCGGGGCCACTGACCAGGTTTTCCGCATCTCTTTACGAGACACCCGTGGCACCATCCCGGAATGAAGCCTCACTTTTCTCCCAATTCATTCTCAATCATCTTTGAGGGTATTCCAATAGCCACCTTCTCTAACTTGGCTTCCAGTATTAAAGCAACAATAGAATGTGGGAGATAATTAGTTCATAATGAAACTTAATTGAGTTTCTCAATCTTATACATTTTGCTCTCATTCACAATGGGTCAGAAGCATCTCCCTACGTAACGCTGCTCATTACAAGATCCTAATGACATTTGGGATTTCAGAGCCTTGTATAGCAATAGTCATCTTGCAGTAAAACACTCTGTATAAAACATTACGCAACACGGACACCCTTCGGAGAGGCGGCGCGTGGCTTCAAACGTCCTGTTTCTCCTATCAGACCGGACAGAAGTGAACATCCTTTTCCTTCTTCTCTGTAAAAATAGTATCTGTTTAATAACTGCTCATGAATGTTTTCAAATCGACTAAGAGTAATTAAATACAGATAACTACCTCGCCATGGAGACCTGGAAAAGTGCATCTTTGGACTTTGGCGAATAATAAAAATAGGCTGCCGGGAAAAGGCCCCGTTTAGGATTTTAAATGGCGCACTGAAAGGGGTTTCGGAAAAAAACATGAAAAACGTTGTGAAATTAAATACTTATCTACTTATTAATAAGCAATTCATTAACATCTGTAGGTCTAAGTCTGCTAATAAGAATGCATAATAAAAAATTAATGGTGTCATTAATTTTGCATTTGAATATATGAATTTGATTAGGGAGAGCCTTTTTAAAAGATCAAAAGCTTCACAGATATTATCTAATTCTCCTTCACCAAAGTCAGTTGTGGGCAATTAACTAGAATTCATTACGACAAGTGAAGGAACCATGACCTATAGGCAGCGAAGATTCCTAGTGGCACGAGGCGCTGTGGCCGGTCTGGGGGCTACCATGTCTTCTAACTTCCGGTACAGTTTTACTATCAGCTCTCGTCATTCAATGTAACAACATCCGCAAAGGATATTCCTCCAAATGGCGGGACAGATGGACAAACAACATTCAGGGAAGGCCTGGCACTTGAAGAATGTGTAAAATGCCATTGTGTAGAAAACCCTCACTAACTTCATGACCGACCTTTGTCCTATGACCCAAAACGTCAGCTTAAAAAAAAAAAAAATGCAGGGACAGGTGAGTGCCGCCATATTTTTGCAGGAATAATAACTTGGACTACCTCTGCGCAGACGCTGTGGCAAGCATGGGGCTCAGACCATAGTTTTATCATCTCAACCATGGGAAGTTAAAACATCACCTCTCCTTACAGACGAGGAAACAGATGCAGAGGACGTTGAATAATTCACCCCAAATTATGGAGCTAGTGAGGTCCACAGTTGGGATTCAAATCCAGGTCCCTCTCAGACATTACAAATATATATAATAGTCAAGAAGAACATAATTTGAAGGTCTTTGCATGTCAGTTGTCTTTTTATTTACATTTACTCTTAATTTCCTTGTTACAATTCGATCCTGTAGGCCTCAGGACGTCACTATACTGGTTTAATGGACGTTAAAGAGACAAGCAGCTCCCAGTACTAATGGGCTGATGAGAGTGTCCAGTGAGATGGGCGGGCTCCTGCGGTTTCCCCGATTTCCACTGGTCCTGGGAGGAATAGCCTTTCCGACATGTGTGCACCAAACAAGCAAGGTCTGTCACCTTCAAGAAGTCATCCCCGTTTATTTTCTTGTGGCACCTGCTTTTGGGGAACAATACACCGTGTCTGGAATCACCGAGAATGGAGTTCCGAAGTCAGTGGTGTGGCTGCTGGGGGTTTCTGTAGGCCTGGCCTTTTCTCATCTACTCCATTCAAATGTTTTTGTTTGGATATTATTTCTCATGCCAACAGCATGGAAGCCAAGTCAGCCAGAGAAACCCCGAGTTCTAGGCACTATAGGTCTCCTCTTTTCATTTGGTGGGGGTGTGGGGGAGTGAAGCACTGGGACCGAGTCCAAGTTCTTAAGCGCATCCGAGGTCTTTCAGCTCCACATCCTCGCTCCTCGAGTATCCGTACTCCTTGTGGAGCAACCTCGCTGGCCCTCGCATTCTGACTCTGGGCTCGCCCATGGGACTTGCTTTGGCCTCTAGCACATCAGCTAACGTGACAAAGACAGGGGCCTGCAAAGCACTTGTGCAAGTGTGCCTGTCCTTACAGGCGTGCGCTGCGCTCACCTTCGCTCACCAGGAGAATGCACCCATGTGGGACTATAGGAGGCAGCCCCAATCCTCAGCATGACCTTGACAGAGCCTCACCAAAGTCAGTGGGACCAGCAGACCCCCACCTGATTCCAGACACACAGGCAGTACATGTTTACTGTTATATGCTACTTCGGTTCTGTGGTTGTTGGCTAACCAGCAAAAGCCAACTGATAAAGGGCCTGCCCGTCTAGGCCAAGGCTCTACGTAGTGTCTCAACGCCCACAAAAATTCGCGTTAAGACACTTCAGGAAAGACGGAACCATCTATGGCGGATGCGCTCTTGGGTAGCCCCCATGATTCCCCAGCGATATATTCACGACTTCATGTAATTCTCACCCTCCTTGAGCGCAGGCAAGACCTGTGACCTGCTTCCAAAAAAAGAGAATACAGCAAAGGACAAAAGTCCTAGCATCATGAGTTTGCAAATGTACTTACGGTCCCTGATCAGCTATTTCTGAGTTAACCAAAATAGATTATTCTGGGTGAACAAAGCAAGGTAAAGAACGGTGTTTGGCCCACTACCTTTTGTGTCTCTAAAAAATGTATTTCTAGATGTGTGTGAGTGTCTGTGCATCCTTTTGTATCAACAGACAACCACAGGAAGCGTGCGTGTGAAATGGAGTTGGCGCAGTAGGTAACTTTGGAGCTGCCATATTGGGGCTCTGGGACTGCCATATTGAAAAACATCCAATCGTCACCGCAGACATTTTATATATTATCACACAGTGTTCATGCATTACTTACTAAAAAGAAAGGTTTTAGGGAAGTTAGTATTTCTTCATGCACGTAGAACTAGGGATGAGGAGCAATACCAGAAGAATCCAAAATCCTGAAAGGAGGGCAAAATGATGCCGAACCATGGCGAACCATTGATATGCCCGTGCTATTTAGACTTGCCCCCCACAGCACTTCCAAAAGCTGGAGACAGTAATGGTGTTTGCCGGGGATATGGGTCAGAGGTGGAGAGGTCTCTTCTGAAATTTATCTTCTTACCTTCGTGGGCGCTACTGCCATTGGCAGGTCCTGGCCATCTCTGCCTCTGTGAATTACTACACACCTCCAAGTTCATGTCTCTGCTTCCAGTTTTGCCCTGTTCCACTCTATCCCCCACAGCACTGCCTGAGGGGGCTTCTAACCCTATATCTGATCGCACTGCTGCTCTGTGTGGGGAAAAATCCCACACCGTGTGGCCCGAGTGGCCTTCTGTGGTCTAGGTCTTTACTGTGGGTGAGGATTAAGAGACTGGTGATTGAGAACATGTGCTTTCTGGAACCAGACCCAGATGGGTTTGAGTCCCGGTTCTAGTTCTCGATCTTCATTTCCCCACCATGTCCCCTTCCCCACTTAATTCTCCAGCCAGGCTTGAGTAGAGAATGTCTCAGAAAATGCCTTGCCATTCTCCGTCTCCACAGGTTTGCCCCCGGTCATGCGGCTGCCTGGCATTCCCCTTAGCTCGCTGCTATGCACCCACTCTCTTTCAAAACTTAGTTAAACCATCATTTCCCCCAAGACATTTTCACCCACCATGTCTGCCTTCTTACTCAGGCAGCTGGCCACAGCAGTTAGCAACATTTCATGATTTTTTTTTCCTCCTTACGCATTCCCGGAAAATGGGGAGATTTTAATAAAGGCTTCTAAGGCAGGCCCATTAGGGAGTGGAAGGTCAGAGGGTTGAGGAAGGAAGCCTGGGAAATGAGGATCTTCGGAGGCCGGGGGGGGGGGGGGGTGTTTGTTGGTATGAGCCGCCAGTGCTAGTTACTTGGAGGCGGGGCTCTTCATGCATCCCTCTTTTCTTCCCGGGAGGCGAGATTGCTTTGTTACCACCGCTCTGGCCAGCAACTGGGGTTCTCTGAGATCATCAACCTGTCTCTGATTCCAGAGCGCTCATGGACCCCAGGGAGAGAAGGGTTTCTCTGTGCTTCAGGTAAGGTCTGAAATTCTTCCCAGGTGGGGCCAATGACTAACATTTTAAACAACAGTGTTGGGGGTGCCTGGGTGGCTCAGTCGGTTAAGCCTCTGCCTTCAGCTCAAGTCATGATCTCAGGGTCCTGGGATCAAACCCCGCATCAGTCTCCCCCCTGACCCCTGCCTCCTTGTGATCTTTCTCTCTGTCAAATAAATAAATAAAAAAATCTTAAAAAAAAAAAAAAAGATCGGGGCACCTGGGTGGCTCAGTGGGTTAAGCCACTGCTTTCGGCTCAGGTCATGATCTCAGGGTCCTGGGATCGAGTCCCGCATCGGGCTCTCTGCTCAGCAGGGAGCCTGCTTCCTCCTCTCTCTCTCTCTCTGCCTGCCTCTCTGCCTACTTGTGATCTCTCTCTGTCAAATATATAAATAAAATCTTTAAAAAAAAAATAAATAAACAACGGGCCTGCTCTCCTCCAAACGGGATGTGGTATTGGGCATTACTTGGCGACCCACTTTATTAAATTCTTTTTTTACGTTGTGAAATAACACTCAGAGAAGTACATAATACTAAATGTAGGATAAACTCACTAAACCGTGTAACTCCCACCCAGAAAGTAGTTAAGCCTGTGAGCCCCGTATACTGCTTCTCGGTGGAGCCACTCCCTCCCATCCTGGAAGTAACCACCATCCTCCCTTTTATTTATCGTTTTTACACCTATGTATGCATCTCTAAACAAAAGTTATTTTTTAAGATTTATGTATTTGAGAGAGAGAGAGAGAGCGAGCATGCACATGTGCGAGTCGGGGTGGGGGAGCACAGGGAGAGAGAATCTCAAGCAGACTCCCCAGTGAGCGCGGAGCTCAGTGCGGGGCTTGATCCCACGACCCTGAGATCACGATCTGAGCCAAAATCAAGAGTCGGGACGCTTAACCTACTGAGCCACCCAGGCGCCCCCACCCCACAAAATGGTTTTCCTTTTTATCTTTAAATTTTGAGTGTATAAATAGAGTCGTACTGCATGTGATCTTTTATTTCCAGCTTCCTTCTCTTAAGTATATGTTTGTAAGACTCATCCATGTGGACTGCTAGAGATCACTCATTTTTATCACTCTTTGGCCCGTTATTTCTGCTAGTACAGTACAAGTGAATGCGATCATCCTCTTGGTGAGGAAATGCAGCCAATGCCTACTGTGAATCTTCTCCTTCCTTGTCTTACCTTGACGCTTCCGTGTAGAATCGCCATCTGACAGAACACAGTCACCAAACAGAGAAATCGATGGGGGCGTGATACTCACTAACAACATTGGCTTGTCCGGTGAATATGGTGTACTGGAGCTCATAGGAAACCACGCTGAATTCATCATCGGAGGTCCAGTGAACGGTGATGGTGTCGTAGGAAGCGGTGCAGAGCTCTTCTCTAATTGTAGGAGGGTTGGGAGCTGGAGGGGTGGGATCAAGAACGCTCATCAGCCAAAAAGCAGGCACCTCCAGGACACGTTTCAGAGGAGACAAGGGACAGTCAAAGCAGGCTTTCTACAGAGGCCCATCAGGACCACTAGCTCAGAGGTGGTGACCCCAATTGAAAGAACCAACGTCTGGTTGGCTGGTCGCTACTGTCATTAAAGGGTAGCGTGACTTCAGTGAGCCAGTAGGGACTTATCTCTATTTATCATGAAAGTACGTTTAGGAGGTTAAGCAAATAATACTCTTATCCATGAAAAAAAAAAATTAAACAAAAAGCAAACAAGATGAACTTCTGTGATTTCACCCACACTGGGGAGATGGCAAACTTTTCCAGTAAAGGGCTAGGTGGTAAATGTTTTAGGTTTTGCGGGCCATACGTTCTTTGTTCTTTGTCCTCTCAACTCTGCTCCTGCACTAGGAAGGCAGCCTTGGGCGATTCGTATTCAAATGGACACGGGCAGGTTCCAGTAAAACTTTATTGACAAAGAGAGGTTAGGGCTAGATTTGGCCTACGAGCCAAGGTTTGCCAACCTCTGAGCTATGTGAGGTCACGTATTCTTATATTTTACACACTCGATTGGAAAAATACCAATGTTTGCTATCCTGTAACAAACCCAGCCAAATAATTGTTTGAAGATTTTCTCTCATTAGAAGTTTTGATGCCTTATTAAAAAAAACACCTTATTAGTGTGGCCCTATTTTGCTCTCATCTTTCAGTTTTATAGGTGATATTTCAAATTAAGAAGAACATGATTAACAGTCAATCCTATCTAAGAAGTACATTTTCCTTCCCCATGAAAACATGGTTCCTTGGCATTTGGTTAACTTTATTACTGGAGAAGGCTGCTGTTTTATGTCTTGAACACAGTCTGGAGCAGAGAAGTCTAAATCCTAGCAAAATAATGATTTGAAGTTGACTCAAAATCTACCAGCGTGATTTCAGTAACTGGTTTTATGAGCAGAGTTTGTGAGCAAGAAAAAGAATAGGCAGGGAGTGCTTTGCACTGGCAATAATATTTCAGAGCAGGGCTTGGCAAACTATGGCTATGGGCCAAATCTGGCCCACTGCCTGTTTTTGTAAATAAAGTTTTATTGGAACACAGCCAGGCTCATTCATTTATGTATTGTCTGTGGCTGCTTTTGTGCACTAGCAGAGCTGAGTAGTTGGGACCATATGTCCTGCAATGCCTAAAATATTTACCATCTGGCCCTTTATAGTCAAAGTTTGCCAATCCCTGGTTTGGAGAATCGATCCAGGCCTTTATTTCCAGTCTTCTGTATACTAGAACCTAACTTCAAAAGGAGAAACATATCTGCGTTCTATAGATTCGGAGCGACCTCTGTTCACACTATTGCAGAGTTTTTTTCCTGCTCTACTCTAAATTTTGATTAGGCCTGAGGAGTCCTAAACAAACCCAAAGAGGGAGAAGAGTTTGTAAAAAAGGCAACTTGAAAACTCGAATTGTTTTAGGCTTCATTCTGTCCAACTTCTATGTTTGTTGCATAAAGTCAATTAGGGCAGCTTGGTCTCTTGCTCACTGGGTTCCACCAACATGACTACACACCTGTGCATGTGGGCAGGCAACACATTAAGTCACGGGTTAAGACAGAAAGGCTCCATAGAGCCCTTAAAGCATCCTTTCTGGAATGTGTATTTATACGTCTGTCTCCTGAAAAGCATTCTTTCTGGAATGTGTATTTACACATCTGTCTCCTGAAGTATATCCACATGCAAGATTTAGTGTCGTGTGCTGTGACTTGGTTGTGCAGGAGTCGGGGACACCGAGCCAGGGGAGGCCCAGCTGCTCCATAAAACTCCTTAGGATTGTCTGTGTGGCCGCTGTCGCTGTGCGATCACCCGGCAGGGAGTGGTGGAGAAATGCTTATTCTCCCATAATCTAAATAGCTCACTGAATTACTTTTCCATCAACCACCAGAGAAAAGATGGTGTCTTTTCTGTATTGCAATAGAGGATTAAGTAGAAAGCAAACTTGTGTTCAAAATAAGTAAGTAGCTGTGATCGGGGAGGAAATGTCACCTCTCTGGGTTATTAACTTGACATACCACTTAGAGGCATGTCACAGAGGGAAAAAAATCATCTTGTTTTCACAGCCACGCAGGCTAACCCTATTTTGATTATAAGCCCAATGGGTTTTTCCCGAAAAGTCAATACCCAATTTACTGTAAATGAGGATAGCAGCATGCTGCCAATTTCAATATTCATGGGATCGGAAGCAGAACTGTTATTTTCTTGCCTCTGTTATAAACAGGACACGAGAAATGGTGGGCTAATACTCCACAAACACTTCATTTCCTGCTTACAAATGTCTGATAAACTATTTGGACTTGGCAATATCAGCCAAGCATCATATGTTATGGCCAGGATCGATGTTATGTCTAGAAATGGGCCAGATTTGTATTTGAGGTTTGACAGCTAAGAAGGCAGAATGGCAGGTACCCCATGTGGTCTCTAGCTTGGCATAAACAGCGATCGGGATGATATATGGGGTACACAGTCCTCGTCAGTGCAAACCACTTCCTCACCTTCCCCTTTAATCACTGCCTCGGCATTCGCATGGAGACGGAGCCCATGAGTGTATGCCCACCGGAACACCATTCAACGATCACTGGGCAATGGGGAAGACACCCTGAGGGCAGCAAGACACTGATTTTGTACAGAAAGGTCATGTGCCTGGCCCAACAGTCTTTCAGTCCTCTTTATCCTTGGGCATGACCTTGTGATGTGGATCTGGCCCCCGAGACACAAGTGGGACTTTGCCAGGTGGGCCTTCTAAGCAAGCTTTTTGTTTTCCTAATAAACAAGGACAGAATTTTGTCCCTGTTTCCCCTGCATCCGTCTCTTTTCAGCTGTAACTTGAGCATGATGCATGGAGGTGGGGCAGCTGTGCCGTGTGGGGCAAAAAGGCAGCGCAGGGAAGATGGCAGAGCAGGGAAGAAGCAAGAGCCTGGGGTCTGCGGTCCTCACTGAGCTGCTGCCCAGGCTTGGAGCACACATCTCCGTGCCCGAGTTTGCAGGATACAAACACCGCTTGATGGGTTTAGTCACTGCTAACTGGACTTTCTGTTGCTGCCATCCTATTCAATTCCAAATGATGCAAGAAAAAAAAAAAAAAGAATTTTCATAGGATGCCATCATGAAAAACCGCTCAGCCAGAGAAAATCTAGACCTGTGCTGCCTAATACGGTAGCCACAAAACTGTTTAAACTTCTATTAAGTTTAATTAAAGTTCAATGAAGGTAAAGACTCACCATGTACATTTCAAGTTTCTGAGAGCCCCATGTGGACAGCAGCTACCAAAACGGACAGTGCTGATACAGAATGTTTCTATCATTGTGGCAGGTTCTAGGGGGGTAACGTTAGTTTAGACAGATCTCAGAGTTAAAAGCTTAAAAAGGGGGGGCAGTATGTGAATAAATATTTGATACCGAGTTTGGTTCCTTACTGCAAATGCACTTTGGAGTCAACTTCTTTCTTCCTTATTAAGAGTGGTGTGTTTTGAAAGAATGACATAAGATAAGTTGGTGGGATGAACACTTTGCTTGCAAATGCAGAAAGGCTAAAAACAGCATCTCGGATTCTTGCAGAGAAAAAAAAAAACCTATCTGGGTATAACATCCCTTGGATATAAAACTGCTCGTTTTTCATCCATAGACTGTGAAAGTGAACATCACACAATGTTCCCTTTCTCCTGCTCCATCTTTTCCAACCGCTCTCCCACACGCACGCGCGCAGAACCGAAATGCGGAAGCTGGCGCCCTGCTGAGTTAGCGATGTGGTCTCTCGAAGGCTGCATGTCCTCAGTTCCATGCACATCTGGCTTCACTGTATACAAGGAGCCTTCCAGAAGTCCTAGGCACCAGTGGCTTTGGCTAACACAAATAAAGGTCCTTTAAATAATCCGCATTCTACCAGCGAATGATTTCAGTCCTCGCTCTCGAGGTTGACGGTGAAGAAACATTTGGAAGCATGGTTAGGAACAGGAGTAGTCTGAGATTTTCTTTTATTGCTGTTCCTTTTGTTTCATAAGTTTGACCCCCCCCCCATAAAAACTGTCTATCTGAACGATGGCACTGGGAATTCACATGTGATTTTTGGGACATTTGCTGTGGTGACCTTTTGCCAAGATGAAATGCGGTCTTTTACCAGAAAGAACAAGAGGTCTTTGGAGTTCGTACGGACCCAAGCCAAATTCAAATCCTGCCACTCATGGGCTACCTGACCTCCAGCGAGATGGGTGACCCCTGTCATGGGAAAAATGAGGATTATAACATGCTAAGATCATGCCAGATCTCAGATACAAAGAGCTAAAGCAAGGTTGACACTCAAGCAAGAGTTAGCTGCCAACGGTTTCTCTGCCAAGACACCGTGAGAGTCAGAAGCCTTGCTGAGATGAAGTGGAAAACAGCCCCGCTACCTTCTGCGACTCTGTGATGGCCAGCAGAGCTGTTCTTTGTGACACCCACACTCTGAGAGGGAGAGAAAATGGCAGGAAGTACGTTTTTAATTCTCGAGAGTTGCCTTTTTCCTCTGTCCCCAATTTGGTCTCGGACCGTGTCGTTTTGGGTGGGGAAACAAAAAAAAAAAAAGCATGCCAGAAATCATTTACGGGAATATTAGACTCCATTCCTAAATCAGGAGCCCACACCTCTGGTTTTGAGGGAATCGATGTGGTGGCAAAGTATGTGTATCACCGATTGTACATGATATCAAAGCGCACGCACAATATTAAAGCACGCGCGTGTGCGCGCACGCACACACACACACAAACACACACACGACAATACCTGTAAGGTAATCCAGACATTCTAGCAATTTCTTCTCTCGGGAAAAATCTAAGGCAAAGGTGTCAAATGTGTCATTGAGGTTGATTTCAGGAATTAGGACCTGGGAGGATGCAGTCGCCATGGAGACTCTGTAATTTAAACAGAACAACTTTTTAGAAATGTCAAGATGCCTGTCACCGTCACTGCCTGTAATGGAAAAAAAAAAAAAAAAGGAAAAGAAGGATCATTTTAAAATGGGGCTGTTTTTACACGGGAGCCTCAAAGAGAACCTGGGAACGGCACAACACAGCCAACACAATGCAAACGATCAAGCTTAAAGGCGAGGCAAAGGAACTGGGGAAACAGTAGAATGGCTCCCCCCGCCCCAACCCCGCCCGCCTTCCTTTTTACTGTCGGAAAAAAAATTCCCCACGGAGGTGGAAGAATATTCATATCTCATGTTGCTGTGTATTTAACAGCCAGGCCCCTTCACATCTAACCCCAGCAAGAAGCACATAGCTCCGGGCATTTCTTCACACATCTGTCTGGGAAACTGTTTGTTCCTTTCGGACCCGACCCTGCTCCACTTCAAAGAGGAGTCTCCAAAATTTCAAACTGCATAAAAGGCAAAGTGAAGATTAAAAAAGAATGTTTCCAGATATTAGATTAGTTTAATCAATTACTAGCCTCTCTCTAAAATAAACATTTAAAAAGGAGTTTTTGTCTGGCTTGTTGCGTTCTTCTTGTATTCATTTTTTTTTGCACCATATTCCCAGCAGATGCCATGGAAAATATTCATGAGCTCCCTCACAAATTCCTCCCATGGATGCCCCATTTTCCCTCTTCATTTATGGTTGCTAGTGAAACGTTCTCATTTATAAACTATAAAGCAACGTACTGGTGAGTACAGCGCTCCTGCTAGAAGAGAATCTCGGGCTATGTGTGTGTTAATCTCTCAGACTGATTTGCAAAGTTCAGTTGCCAATAGCAGAACGTTTGGACTAATTAAAAAATGCAAGCGATCCTCTTAAAAACGATACAGTTGCGGCATGACGTAAACCACGTCTGAGCGTCTCAGACCATGCTAGACCCGTGATCTTGTTGATCTGGGTATTTCAGGAAGTTCGGTAACCACCACCAAGGGCCAACTACATGTAGAGTGCTGCGTAGGGTGCTGGGAATCGGTGAGTAAAGAAATACTCTGAAATGGTTCATCTCTAAATCTAGTTATTTTCTCATTAAGAGTGCTGGTGCTCATTTCTAGAAAGTTACAAAGCTAGCTGGAAGCAGCCTGGAAGAGAATTCTAGGTCTAAATTCTTCCATTTAATCTAGAAAAATTTCGGCCTGGTTACCTAAGGAGATCTGTCTCCTCTTGGGTCTCTTAATGGCTCTTAAAACTTTGGATCTTATAAAGATGATGTATTTTGGCTAAAGAAATTATACTTGCGGGTTTATTCATACAATGGAATATTATCCATGCATAAAAAGGACTGAAGAACAACAGTGTGGATGAACCTTGAAAGTGTTAATGCTAAGTGAAAGAAGTCTGATGCAAAAGGCCGTGTACCGTATGCTCTATTTGTAGGAAATGTCCAGAACAGGCAAATTCCCAGAGACAGAGAGCAGACCGGTGGGGGGGGTGGTGGCATAGTGGATGATGACTGCATAATGGGTATGGAGTTTTTGGGGGGTGATAAAAAGATTTTGGAACTCTTATTACACAACATCATGAATATACCAAATATGACAGATCGCACACATTAAAATGGTTAATTTCACGTTCTCCGAATTTCACCTCAGTATAAGTTACACCTGTGAAGTGCTCAAAGTTTCTAGAATTGTGCTTCTGATACATTTCCAGTTCTGTGTCGGGAGTGTGGTAGACAGGATAATTAATAGTGTAATAACCAGAATGATATTGGGATCCACTGATAAAAAGTCTGAAGAGGCAGAGACTCTGGAAAGAAAGGTTTCAAGTGTTTGAATGAGGGGGGAGAATCTAAATTCACCACCTAACTGTTTCACTGAGGAACAGTGAAGAGCTGGGGTGCCTGGGGGGCTCAGTCAGTTAAGTGGTGTCTGCCTTTGGCTCAGGTCATGATCTCAGGGTCCTGGGATGGAGTCCCACATCAGGCTCCTTGCTCAGCACGGAGCCTGCTTCCCCTCTGCCTACCGCTCCATCTACTTATGCGTGCCCTCTCTCTCAGATAAACAAAATCTTTTAAAAAGAAAAAAAAAAACAGTGAATAGCTGAGTTGGGGGATTTTGTTGGCTAAAGAGCGCACCCAACGGGAATGGGCTAATTATTGTGACGAACACCTGCTAATTTAGACAGGTGGAGAAAGGCATGGTTATTAGGCGTTTTTCACACATAGTCAAACTGTACTTAAAAAATGCCTTCCTTTTGACCCATAATCACAAAAACTTCTCAGACCTCAGAGCGATCCTGGGATCGCTCAGCAAATACATACAGAGCTCTTAAAGCACGCCCACACGCACTGAAGAGCCCGCAATATTTGCATCAGTGCAGAAAAGTTAAAAGAAATGCTATAGCGCCATGTGAACTCCCCAAATAAAAATTTCAAAGTGAACCCCCAGTTAGAATGTTTCATGATGTCCAGCAGGGAAAACTGCACCGAGCTGTTAAGAAACGGGCGTCTCTCCGTGGCATTTCTCTGTCTTTGTTGTGTGGCTCCGATCTTGGGCTGAGAGGATCCCCGGCACTCTGAGCAGACAAACTCGCTTTAGCGCTCTGCTGTCCAGGGACAGAAGCTTCTGTTCAGGTCCACCCCAAACAGATTTTACTCCCAAGTTTCTCCTGGTTCTATGGTCCACAGCTAACTAAAACGTGGTTTGGGCAAGTGACAGTGTTTAAAAAAAAAAAAATGCCAATGCCCGCCATGTGGTTGGTGGGAACTCTGTGGAGTGGGAACGGAAAGGCTGAGACACCGAGACTGACAGCAAGAAGCTGTGCGGGTTACTGCTGCTTTTAACACCTACACAGGTTTTTGATGGAAGGAGAGATATTTATCTTTGGCTACAATTTCAAATTCGTAATTGGAGTGACAGGCGAGGGGAGAGCTGCCAAAGTCAACATTTTAGGCCTTGTTTTTATTCCCCAAATCCTTGTTGCCCATCTTCTGGCCTTTCAGATGAGTTTCCAAAATCCACCAGGGCCATCAGCCTTAGGCCACTTTTGAAATTCTGTGCTTTCATACTTTTGTGTGTCTGTGTGAGTGTACGTACATTCGCACGTGCGCACATGCTTGTGGGTGTGTGTTAAGCTCTTATACTGAGGCAAATAAAGACATGTGTCCTCTCCTGATGCTTAAGGGGGTGGCCTGCACATTACTTCCTGATTCTGTTTTGACGTCGATGCTCCTAATCTCCGTGACAGTTTGCTAGGGCCACTTGGAGGCAATTTTCTAAAAGACGGACGTGTCTGGAGCTATGTGGCTCACAGGCTTTCTCTCAAACAGCCAATGCCAGGGGAGGATGTTCTAACCTTCCTGCCCAATATCCTTCTCCCCATGCCCGACCCTTGACAATGGCACATAAATGGGTCTCTCTTGGGCGAGTGGGCAAATCACCATGGTAAAACCCAGTGAGGTCTCAAAGCAGCAAAACGTGGTCTGCTTTGGTCTGCTCAGGATTTCCCAGATGCATTTGGCTCGGGAACTTTGTTGTTGTTTTAACACCAATTAACACCCTACCAGAACACACTTCAAAAACCACTCATCATACGTGCTTGAAATCTTAAAATCAAGCGACATCTCTCCAGCGTTGACAACTGGAGGTCTTGGTTTTATATCCGGGGCAAGTCTGA
This sequence comes from Mustela nigripes, assembly GCF_022355385.1. Classification (NCBI taxonomy): domain Eukaryota; kingdom Metazoa; phylum Chordata; class Mammalia; order Carnivora; family Mustelidae; genus Mustela; species Mustela nigripes. The sequence continues at coordinate 117,335,745 of NC_081575.1, read as the reverse complement.
TGGATGCTTGAACTGCTTACGGTGTCGAAGGAGAGTGCAGTGGGACACCCTCCTAGGAGCTCTGAAAAATGGGTACCGTTCGGAGGGAAGTTTCTTTTTACCATCTTGATAACTGGGTACTAAAAGTGATTTTAAGTTCAGATTTCTCATAAGCAACTTTCTTATGCTTTGATTTAGTGAAGAGTTTGGCTTCCTTAATGTAGTTGTATAAAGATGCCCACACAACCATGCAGAAGACCTATGTATTAGTGTGACTTGGGAATATAGTGTGTTATGCACTCCATTTGTGTCAATTTAGTGAGTGGGAAGGAAGAGAATTGGCATTTGTTGCATGATCACCTTGGGACAGGAATCGGACTAACGGTTTTTACCGTATTATTTCATTTTGTCCCTGTAACAATCATCTTAGGTAGGAACAATCGACATGTTTTATGATTTGTTCACTCATTCATTTACGGCCGGCAGTTTGCTATGTGCTGGCGCTTTCGTGGTGAAAACAAGGTGGCTGGGGGTTCTGCCCGCTAGGAGTGTATGAGCGAAATTAGACTCCCAAGTGTTAAAGGAGCAGCCCCAGTGCTGGCCATAAGTACTCCTGAGCAATTAGCACAGAGCCAGACACTTGACTCCAAAGCATATGCATCTCCTACAATGTAAAGCTTGATGGTCTCTCTCCTTTGGGTTTGGTTTCCTTTTTCTTTTTCTTTTTTTAATATTTCTGAATCAAAAATCTTTTTGCAGGTAGATTCACCCTGTAGAGGAACATACCTACTTTAAGTGATTCTAAGATACAGAAAAATCCCATTCAAGTCTCACTTTAGGAAGGCTTGCAGGACTGAAAGTTTGTTCCGGGCTTTCCCTCCTCGAACAGAAGAATAAAGGTGGTTTAGAAGTACACAGGTGCCAAAGCCCAAGGCAGACACAGTAGGAGGCAGAGAATTACAAAGTCATATCCTAGAGAAGAATGTTTACTAAGAAAAAGATTGAAGGGTAGAGACAGGCAGAGACCAGCCGCAGAACATACGAGGCGGGGCCATACTCACTAAACTACGAGAACTTAAATCCAACAGACATTATGGATTATCTGCGACGCTGAAGTTCTGTTCTTAGGAGTTATCAGTGACAGTATTACAACTACTGATCGAAGCAGTTATTATGAGCCCAATTTTCTTTTTTACTCCTCTTTTTTTTTTTTTAAAAAAAAAGGCTTTATTTCTTAATTTGAGAGAGAGAGAGGGAGAGGGGGAATGCATGAGCAGGGGGAGAGAGAGAGGGTGAAGCAGACTCCCCGCTGAGCATAGCTTCCATGCAGGCTCCATCCCAGGACCCTAGATCATGACGTGAGCCAAGTCAGATGCTTAACTGATTGTGCCAGCAGGGTGCCCCTTTGAGCCCAACACTCTACGCAGAAAATAGCTCACAGGCAAACCCAAAGCATCACAGTTAAAAAGTGGCAGTGCTGGGATCCCAGCCCAAGTTCCCTAGGTCCTGGTCCAAGCTCCCTGCCCCTTCACTACATTCCGGTCCTGGAAAGAGAGGAAGGCTCAGGAATTGACCAAGAGGATGGACAATGGACATGGGAAGAGACGGGCTGTAGGAGCAGAAGGACAAAGGCTCTTGGCCAACGGTTATAGGCACCAAGTCTTCAAATTTGCTGGAAATTTAGCTTTCTCATAAGCAGGAGGCCGACTTTCTTATGTCTGGGTTCAGTGAATAGTTCTGCTTATTTAAAACAATTTTATTAAAAGTACACATACAATCACACCAAGAACTACATATTAGTGAGGCTTGGGAATATACCATACAGTTGACCCCTGAACAGTGTGGGGATTAGGGGACTCCCACTCAGGGGAAAATCCATGTATGACTTTTGATTCCCACAAACTTAATTACTAAGAGCCTACTGGTGACCAGAAGCCTCACTGATAACATAAAGTGTTGATTAACACATCTTTTGTATGTTATATGTCTTATACTCTGCATTCTGACAATAAAGTAAGCTAGGGAAAAGAAAATATTACTAGAAATATTAAGAAATCTTATTATGGAAAATATTATTGAGAAAATACATTTACAATACTGCACTATATACTTTTTTAAAATCCATGTATAAGTGGACCTGAGCAGTTCAAACCCATGCTGGTCAAGGGTCAACTGTATTCTACAATTCATCTGTAGAAAGAAAAAATCAAAGTCATCTTTCCGTTCTCAAAGAGATGGGCTTGTTATAGGTAGAAGTGAATGGGACAGGTCATGACCTGCCGGATCTGTGGAAGATCACATGTAGACATTCATGCACTCACATTCTATTTCAAAGGTAGGTCTTCTTCCAGAATGTTCTATCCCAACTGTTATGGGGCCACATTCTCTCCCCTCAATAGCTAAGAGTCTGTTCGTATTACACTTGATGAAATTTTTAGGGATTACTGAGAAATGCAGCTCACAGTAGCCCTTTCATCTGGACACCTCATGATTCATAGCTGGAGAAGAGTGCTCTTGGATCCCAGTTGGAAAGCATGACGTAAGTGTAAATAGGGTCTAGCAGAGTGGCCTAGGTACACGGGAATATTAGCGCCATTTGCAGTTTTTAACCTTAGGATGAACACAGAGCAACTGGATAAAGTCTAGATGGGTGCCACAAAGACAAACACTGGGAACCCAGGAGTCATAAGCAAAGACACTGGCTTCTCTTAAGATAGGGAGGCGATCATTTTAAGGATATAAAAGCGATGATAAGCAGCTGTTAGCCACGCGCTTTGGAAGACATTAAGTATCGTAACCATCGTAACCAGTCGCAGAAGAGTTCTTCTCAAATATAAGAAATAACAAAATGAAGCTGGCTCGATACAGGGCCCGAGGTATAAAACCACTGTACATTACTCTAAGAGAACAGTGGAAACAGAAACGTCAATGACTACCTCTAAGCGCTATTTTGAGAATTAGCACAGTGTCCGACATAACCACGCACTCGATTAATGTTAGTTGTCTCTTTCCTTGAAGAAATGCAAGTGAGAAGATGGTGAATATTTTTTTCCCCTGGTTCAGGCATTGACAAAATACAGCCAGAAGGCGAAATACCTGTTGGGGGAAATGTTTCTGGAAGCCCAGGCACGCCCGATCTTTTCTGTGTATGACAGGGTGCTATGGAGTTACCACGGCAGAGCTGAGTAGTTGTGAAGGAGACCTTATCACCTGCAGAGCTGAAAATATTTCGTCTCTGACCCTTTATCAAAGTGTGCAGGCTTCTGCTCTAGGATAAACACCAGCATGAATGAGCTGTCCGGGGTTGTCCGGTGATAGCATTCTATTATTGCTTTGCGTAAGGGGCAGGGGACTCCGAAAATGAGAATGAATGAAAAGTCAAGGGCATCGGCAGGGGTTGGAGGTACCATTTCGGTGGAGTTTATGCCAATCGGGACGGGCGGCGAAGAAACACGGACTCCCATCAGTTTCACTGCTGAACTGACCAATGGAATAATGTTATCTTTACGTTCCCTACCCCAGAATAAAGGATCCTTTAAAAGAAAGAGGTATGAGACTGACAGTTGGGTCCTTTCTCTCCCACATGAGTCAGCTTTGACCTTTCTGACGAGCGAAGCTTCTCAACCAAATAAACACAGGTCTAACAGAGCACAACACCTGGGCCTTGGCTTTTTTTTCTTCTCCTTTTTAATAGACGAGCCCTGAGATGGAAGAAAAGATTCCCTTTCATGTCGGTGCCTTCACTTTGACTCTTTGTTACCAAATGCATGATAAGATCAGGGCTGAGATTCACAATAATTGCCATTTCTGTGCCACTGTAAGCTTTCTCCCCTGCCCCACCCCCCGGCCCCCTACCCAAAGCAAGGCTGATTTTATTCTCTCTAACTGGTGGACTCTTGTTTCAAAGGCCTTGAACTCCAAGGCGCTACTGAAAAGGCTTTGACATGTCAAAGGGAAGCATCTTTGGCTGGAACAAAGCAACTCAAAGGCTCTATTCTCCCTGGTACTCAGCCTCCAGAATGAAAACAAAAGCAAGGCGAGGGCAAGGCCAAGCAATCACTCGGCAGACACAGGAGGCCAGCGGCTGAGAACTTCCCAGCAGCCCCTGCAACTCACCTCTCGGTGATGCTCTTGGCCGTCTGCAGGAAGCGCGCGTGATCGTTCTCTTTCAGAGAGTGCTCTGCCTGGGAGATGAGGGAGGCCGACCGCTCGATGCACTGCTTGCAGTTTGCAATCTGCTGAGCCAGTTTGCGAAGCCGCATCACCTTGAAAAGAGGCACGGAGACGGTTAGGTGGGCGGGCTCGCTGAGGGAACGCGCACCGGGCTGGACGCTTCTGGATATGTGCGTCCTGCTGCATGGAAAGTTGTCCTTCGATAAACATCCGAGAGCAGGCAGAGAAATACGGAAATCCCAGGTACGGGACTCCTGGCTTGGATAGTCTCAATCTCCTTGGAGAAGTGTCGCTAATTTGTTTTATGAGAAAATACTCTATTGTGAATTGCTTCCTTGTTGATGGGGAAAAAAGGTGCTGCCTAATGGCAAGTTGCAAGGGTCACCAGACCTCTTCCCTCGCCATTCCACTCAGTTACTAGAAGATGGCAGTGACTGCTGGGACCGTCTCTATCTCGGGCTTTTGGCTGGGCCGTCAAGAAACTTAAGACATCCCAGTAGGTGCGAATGGCTTAAGCAAGAACCATTTTCTAAAAAGGTCTTTGTGATCCGCGTCATAAAACCGTGATGGGAAAACATGAGGTATTACTATTTCCCACACGATCTAAAACTCATGTGTTAAATTAACAGAAAGAGAGTGTTTTTTTCCATTGATTAATATTTTTCCTGTTGAGCAGATGAGAGAAAGCCAAAAAAAGCACAGCTGGGCCATTTCCCCTCACTGGGAACGTCATTTCCAGGCACTTTGTGCTTACTTGATAACTAAGAACTATTTTGATAAGCATTTCCCAGTCGGGATAAAAATGCATGTTTGGTTCCAACCACCATTCCAATTCCTGATTCTGTCTTGCTTGAAAACGACCCTCCGACGTAATTGACCGTGACCTCAGGGGTAGGCCAAGATAAGTGCACAGTAACCCACTTGACCATTCGCTCTGGTGTCTGAAATGTGCTGTGAGATGAAGCCCTCTGGCCAGAAGCCAAGTCAAAATTAGACTGCTAATTGGAATTGCCGTGTGCCCGGTGCCCCATCCACACAGCCTGGGACAGGTCTTGGCTGGCTTCAGGATCATTCCGGAATGGAAAACAGTCCTGGGTGAGAGGGCAGGGAGGGGGCCAGTTAATCTGTCTTGCAGACAAGGCTGGCTCCGGCTCCCTCCAGAATCCCTGCTAACTGCTAACTCCAAGAAATTCCTTCTTTCTCCCAGTCATCATTACCATCCCCGTGCAACTTTCATCGAAGAAAAGGAAGGAAGGAGATGTCAGAACGTGAGGCCGGTGTGGAGCATCTGATTCCAGCTAGGTTGTCCTGCGGCAAACAAAGGCAAGTCAGGCCGCACTGGGAGGCGGCAGCCGCAAGATTTCGGGCAAGAGTGAGAAAAATTCCTCAAAGGAGACAGAGAGATAGGAAGTGGCAAAACCTTGGAGCAAACAGCCTAGGAGATTAAGGCTGGTAAAAGACTTAACTCATTATAATTACAGCGACCAACCGCAGCAGATGAACTGTGTTCATTAGCTGAATGAAAGAACACTTTTTTGACACCAAATTGAATTTAGCGTTTAACGTGGTTACATCCAGAGGTAAAGCTGAGAAAGGCCTAGAGTCCAATTCAAGATGTTAGAACACATCCAGCAGAGGAAGGAGAATAACTTAGAGTCCCCAACAAACCAAGGGAATGAAATACTGAAGCATACAACGAAATTAAAGATGTTTAATACAGGGGCGCCTGGGTGGCTCAGTGGGTTAAAGCCTCTGCCTTCGGCTCAGGTCATGATCCCAGGGTCCTGGGATCGAGCCCCACATCGGGTTCTCTGCTCAGTGGAGAGCCTGCTTCCTCCTCTCTCTCTGCCTGTCTCTCTGCCTACTTGTGATCTCTGTCAAATAAAAAAAAATAAATAAAATAAAGATGTTTAATACAATTCTAACGAAAGAAATATAAGGTCCAAATATTCCTTTAGAACAACTCCGTCGGTCACATACCCTTTTGGTATGCCTCTCTGTGATCCCACAGGCCACAGAGGCACCAATGCTTGAATTCTATTTTCTCCCTTCTTTTCCTCTACCATGACACTGGAAATTAAAAGTGGCATCAAGAGGAAAAGATAGGAAACGAAGCCAAACAACAGCCCTAAATCATGTGTTAAGCTGAAGCAAGCCAAAATGAAGAGGCTCCTTTGAAAACACAGGAATGCTTTACAGAAAAACAACTGTTAGCATCATTTTAATTTTAGTTCAAGTGTACAGTTCCACTTCACACACCAGATCACAGCTTTTCAAAATGGTGTGCACAGGGATCAGAAGGAATCTTTGGAAAAGAGAAACTTGGAGATATCTGGGCTCACTCGCCAATATCCTCTAAAAAGTTGTCATTGGCAGAGCGGCTCGAAACTGCACCTCAGCGGTCAAAGAGCTGCAGGCGATGGGTCAGTAGTCAGGACGAGCATGGAAAAACTAAACAGAAGAGAAGAGGAGAGGAGAGGAGAAAGTAGCAGAGTGCATTCCTGATAGAGAAGGCAAATTCAGTTTTGCAAAAACTTTTCGTATGCGTGCATGCTGGATTTCATGTCCTCTCTATTTTTTCCTGGGGGCTTCGATTAAAAAAAAAAAAAGAAAAAAGAAAAACACGACTCTCAATCAGGTGTTCACAAACTATGGTCCATACGCTGTATTCAGCACACATCTACGCGTGTCAATAAAGTTTTATTGGCATGCTGAAACAGTCATTCATTTATGACTCATCTATGGCTGCTTTCACACTACAACATACACCTCTCTCCTTTACAGAAGAAGTTTGCCAGCCTCCGTGATTCTGATCAAACGGCCCTAATCTGAACCACACTCTGGGACACCCTACCCTACTTGCTACAACACTTCAAATCAGACACCAAGCATTTAGCGAAATACTCATTTCATCCTTAGAAAACACTTTTGTATATACTATTTTAAAACTCTGACAGGATGAATAAAACTTGATATTTGAAAAGAAACACTGGATACTGACACCTAAGAAGATTCTTTATATGTATGTGTCATTGTCGCAGGGGACATTTTTCCAAGTTGGCCCTGTTCTTTTGTTCCTTTGGGAAGTGTTGATTGCACATTGTAATTTCAGGAACTCGCTCCATACTCATCATGGAACTAGCCTGCCAGTTGAATCTCCTTTCAGGGAGGACATGGGCCAAATATACCGATTTATTTGCTTTGTTTATTATACCTCGAACATGCTTTAAAAAGCAGCCCTTCACTTTTCTTTAAATGCATTTTAAATGCTTTTAATATATGGGCTTTATATACATTGTAGGATTCCCAGCACCAAATCGTCATGTCCTAACAACTGAGCCTCATTTATCACAAGTCTCGGCATTGCCAATGAGGCCTGACTTGGCATTTCTATAAGGCTCTAGAAAAGCCCAGCCATGTAGTCCAGTTAATTATCTTAAATTTTGGAGATTTAGAGTACATAAAAGCAGCGAAGAGAAGGGACCCTTTCTCTCTGTGGCTGCAGCCTTCTACCATCAATCTGTGTCTGAACATAAAACACGTAATTTACTCAGTCTGGAGTCTGTGGCCTGCTTTTCGTGTGTTGACATGAAATTTATCTCCTACTACTGAAGAGATAAGACAATTCTTTCCCAGGGAGTCTCATGGCTTGAGACTCTCCAGTCCCTCCAAGGAGAAAGGCTGCTGAGCTCTTTCTTTCGAAGACTGCACAATGGTCTGAGAGCAAGCATTACCAGTATGTACCCATGGGTCCCAACCCTGCCCATCTGGCAAGCCCCCAGCTGGAGGATTTGTGGTGAGTCTGTTTCCATCGGGTCTAACGGCCTCATGATCCATGCCAGAGACACATGGCGGCCAAGGTCACGAGGTGAATGAAATTCACAGCGTGATCCCCACGGTCCCGCCAGTTCTTCTTCCGGCGAGCTCCCCACTTGCAAGTGCTGGTGAGAGGGCCCCACTGCCCCTTCTCTGGATTCAGCGTCCTCAAGACCACACAGACACCAGCCTGGGCGCCTTCTCCGGGCACCAAGTCCATACTCGGCCTTCTCTGTCCAGCACCTCTGCTTCCCAGCACGCAGGTACTCACGCTCTTGTCTTCTTCGCGATGTATCTCTGACGCCGCATGCCCTGGCCAGGGACTCAGTCACTGTGGATTCCGAGGTTTGGGATCCCCTAGCCTTCGGTGATGCGCCAAATCGGTTAACTCACGAGAAAGCCAAACTGGGCCTCATCTTTCCCAAGTAACGTTTGCTTTCTAAGACTGCCTTCTGAGAGAAGGTCCCCAAGCAAGTGTGTACTTTTCAAAAAGTGGCCAATTTCAAACACACAGACGATTTTTAAATTAATACAATGAATTTCCCTATGCATAGTCCCAGCTTTACCAAATCTCACAATTTTCATCATATTAACATAAAAGATTTCTCAGAAGGAGGAAAAATATTATTGATAGCACAGAAGCCCTGTGTGTCCGTCCCTAATTTCATTCAAGTCCTTCTCCAGAGGAAAACACCTTTTTGAATTCAGGGCGTATCACTCCCAAGTATGTATGCGGGCCTAAACACTGTATGGGATGTCTTTGGTAGTAACAAGTCTCACTCCATGCAAAGCACTGTAAAGCTTGTTTATATTTTTTTGATTTGTCCATATAGATATGTATCACCCTAGTTCATTAATTTTGAGTTTTGAAGACTGTTCCATTACATAAATAATACAATTATCTTATAAACAGCTTCGTTGAGATATAATTAACATACAACAACCTGTATATATTTAAAGGACAAATCTGGTAAGTTTTCAAATATGTGTAAGCCCCTAAGATGATGAACACAGAGATCATGCCTCCGATTTCCTCCTGCCCTTGGTAATTCATCCTATTCCGCGCCGCCTCCCTCCCAGCCCAGGCCCCGTCACTCGTCCCTAGCCAACCACTGATTTGTCTTCTGTCACTGTAGATTATTAGAAAGTATTGTTTCTAGGGGCGCCTGGGTGGCTCAGTCAGTTAAGCCTCTGCCTTCAGCTCAGGCCATGATCTCAGGGTCCTGGGATCGAGCCCCGCATTGGGCTCCTTGCTCAGCCGGAAGTCTGCTTCGCCCTCTGCCTGCTGCTCTCACTGCTTGTACACACACACACTCTCTCTCTCTCTCTCTGACAAATAAATAAATTAAATCTTTTAAAAAAAGGAAAAAAGAAAGCATTGTTTCTAAACTGCCACATGAATGTGTTCATGTAGTACATACTATTTTCCGTCTGGCTTCTTTCCCCCACCATGAATCTACTGAGACTCATCCAAGTTGTTGCATGTATCAGTAGCTTGTTCTTTTTTGTTGCTGAATAGTATTTCGCTGTATGGATGTGCCACAAATTGTATCCATTCACCTTCCGGCGGACACTTGGGTTGGGGCTATTACCTTTACCATTCTGGTGAAAATTCATGTACATGTCCTATAGGGCCATATGCTTTCATTTCTCTTGGCAAACACCTAGAATGGCTGGATCATATGATAAGTGTATGTTTAACTGCTTAAGAAACTGAGTTTTCCAAAATGCAATTTTACTCTCTGCGTATGAGAATTCTAGTTCCTCCACATTCTCAACAACACGGTATGGCCTATCTTTTTCATTTTAACTGTTCTACGAGGTAAGTAGGGTATCTCCTTGAGGTCCTAATTTGCCTCACTGACTTTTCTCAACAAGTAATGATTTTGAACATCTTTCCATGTGCTCATTTGCCATCCATATGCCTTCCTTGGTAAAGTATCTATTCAAATCTTTTATCCATTTTGGTAAAGGTATTGTTTGTTTCCTCGCTAATGAGTTTTGAGAATTTGTTATATATCCATGTACAAATACTTTTCTATTTCAATTAATAATTTACAAATATTTGTCTCCAACCTGTGGCTTCTCTTTACGTTCTCTCAATAGTGTCTTTTAGAGAGAAATTTTTACTTTTGAGTAATACAATTATCTGTTTAATTTATAAATATTTCTTTGATGTTTTTAACTTTGTATATGATCAATCTTTGCCCAACTCAAGGCTCACCAAGATTTCCTCCTATGTTTTCTTCTAGAAGTTTTATCGTTTTGTCCTACACATTAGCAACATCCATTTAGATCTGTTTTTTTTTTTTAAAGATTTTATTTACTTATTTGACAGAGAGAGAGAGAGAGATCACAAGTAGGCAGAGAGGCAGACACAGAAAGAGGGGAAGCAGGCTCCCCGCTGAGCAGAGAGCCCGAGGCGGGGCTCCATCCCAGGACCCTGGGATCATGACCTGAGCCGAAGGCAGAGGCCAAAACCCACTGAGCCACCCAGGTGCCCCTAGATCTGATTTTTGTATATGGCATGAAATATGGCTCGAATTTCACATTCTTAGGTGCAGAATAGCATCTCCTATGTGGAGGCTAAAACTTAGTTTCCAAATTCCCCCTACGGCTGAGTTTTTTTTTTGCAGTTTCGGTATCTACATTTTACTTCCCGAACTGCTAATTTGTTTTCACATTTCCTTCTTTCTGATCTTATATCCTTTTGTGGCTTCACAAGTTTTTGTTCTTTTAAAATAGAAGCCATCCCTTCATTTATCACTTTAAACATCTTTTCTGTGCTTTCCCATACAATGAATTTCACCTGGGGTGAGAGAATGTTGATTTTGCGGGCTACATTTTCAGAAATGCAAGATTTCTTTATATGCTTCAGCACTGTGGTTTGGGTTTCAGATTTAAAGGGAAGAAGTCATTCATGATCTTTTTCCTCCCTCACCCTCTTTGCTTAGCGCCCTCCTATCCCCTCCACCTACGCCATGTTGCCACCAGTCTTCCGCATCCCCCTTCCCTTTGGGGGGTCCTCATTCAGGGATCCTCTGCATTTCTGAGGCTTCTCTTTTGAGCAGGTATCAGAAATAGTGCAGAGCCAGGCTCCAGCCTGACGACTTGTTCCAGACTCCTAGGACCGAAATCCCTAAAAACTATGACCCAACGTAGAGGTTGGCAATAATCTTTTTCAGTGCCTTTTAATGAACTGAGAAGCCTTCTACGGCCCATGGCATTAACCAACGAGCCTAATTTTAGTCTCCTATACCATCTGGAGCACTTCCAGCCACTTTATCCCAAGGCTTCAAGAACTCTTTATCCACTGGAGTGGAAGGTGTTGCTGTTCTGGTCTCTTCCAGACCAAGTCCCACTCCCATGTTTTAGCCACAACTGCAGCTTTACAGGTTTGTCCCATCTCTGGCCCATGGAGACCTTTATCTTGTTTTGGGTCCAGCTGAATCTCTTTGCTTTCCTATTTCCCTATGTTCTCTAGTCACTGACATGTGTTCGGGGTGGAGTGGGTGCACCAAAGCACCAACCCCATGTATCACCACAGCCGGAACTGTGGACATCCCTTTGCTACTTCAATCGCGCTCATGAGAGAAACCCCGATGTTGCAAAGTTAAGCAAGGGAAAGGCATGCCGGCCAGGCTGATTAAGGGTCCCCCAAAGATGCTCCCATCCTAATCCCAGGAGTTTTTAAACTATGTCGCTTTACATGGATATAAGAGATGTTGCGGATGTGATTAAGGCAAGGACCTTCAGAGAGGGGGATATTATACTGGATGATGTGGGGGATCCCAGAGTAATCAGAAGGGTCCTTACAAGAGAGAACCAGAGAGAACTGTGCCAGAGAAAGAGATCTGAGGAGAGAAGCAAAGGTCAGAGTGATGTGATAAAGAAACCAGGAGCTGAGGAATGCGGTGGCCTCTAAAAGCCAGAAAAGGCAAGGGATAGATTCTGCCCTAGAGCCTCCGGAAAGGGACAACACGGCTGAAACCTTGACTTTAACCCCAGTGAGACTGATCTTGGATTCCTGACATCTGGAGGAAGGTCAGATACTAAATCTATTTTGGTTCAAGTCACCCAGTCTGCGATATTTGTTATAGCGGCAGTAAGAAACTAGTATTAGCCTTGAGAACCGATCCCTGTGCCATGTAAAGGCAACAAATTCCCTCCCACATGCATATTCATGAACTGCAGCTGTATTTCAGGCAATCATACATCTGAGGAGCTGGAAGACGTCAGGTCCTAAGAGATGTACACATCTGGTACATGATAACGGAAGAGGAAAAATGTCCTGGGAGGATTCCAGGTGGACACTCAGTGCTCTTCCAAGTTGTACAATTTGTACGTGGGGAAAAGTCGCTGTTCAACACATATGAGTCACTTCTTGGCCAGGGAATGGATTCATATTAATTTCTTAATTCACCGTAACAGCTTCCAGAGCTATCTGACTTAACTTTTCTGATCACCATCACAATTTACACGCATAAATATTTTTCAACTTACATAGACAAAGGACTCTAAAACATTATGCAGGATTGAAAGTATCTTTTAAAAGTGGTAGAAAACAGAGAACAGCACATATATTAGCAATTAGAACCTCTGTGTACCAATTAATTGTTGTTCATTTAATTATACATATTTCATTAAAGCATGGTTATGAGCAGTAATAATAGAACTTTATGAATTTATTGGATCTTGAATGAAGGTTTCTATTTTTAAAATATTTACAAAATTACCTCTTGAGGGTGGCAGAGAAATGAGTAAAATAAAATGGATCTCAAGTATTTCAATAAAAACCATAAGAATTTAAAAGATACAAACATTAAAAAAGAATTTCTATTACTATATCCACAAAGGGATATATGATATAGTGAAACTATAGTAGTTTTGCCACCATGAAATTATACTTGTCTGAATTCGCTCCCGGGCACGAGAAAACACTGCAATTTCTATATAAAGTCTGATTCACTGAAACATTTATTTAATACTGTGTTAATTGCTAGGATATAGCAATAAATATGAAATGAACTCCTCCGCTGTGGAACCCCCCTTCTCATAGAGAAGAGAGATGAAAACAGTGGCTATAAGAGACCAGAGCTCCAAGCTACCCCTGGAGTTCACTAATGGAGGAGAGGTAATGTAATGTAACTTTCTCCTTACAGATGTGCACAGGAGACTGTGATGATACAAAGAAAGGGGTGGAGAAAAACAATGGCCACCCAGGGGCCTTTGAGCTCTGTCTTAAAGACTTAAGAGGAAACTGTGGAAAATCTAGAAAAGGGAGGGTATTCAATGTTTCCTAAGCTACTGAAGTGCATGGGAGTATGGTGTTTTCTCCGGGTAGAGAATATGAAATTTCTACCCTAGAAATCATACCTTCCCTTCTTTGATCTTGGTTCCAATAATCTGTCGTCTCTGCTGAATGATCTCAATGAGAAGATCACACTCCTCCATCAATTTGGCTTCTTGACGTGATGCATTGACCTACAGGATAGACAGAATAGTAAGCATTTATCTGGCGTTCGATTTTCAGTTACATGCTCTTTAATAAAGACTACTATGTTTCTGGTAATCACTAAAAAAGATATTTTAAACGTTAACTCTTCTTCCAATTATACAGAGATGGAAAATACAGGACTTACATGTCCACTCCCTATCTTGCATCCCTGGAGAACATTATTATCCAATGGTAGCAGTCTTTTCTACAAAGCCATACTCGGCTTCAGAATCTTCCTTCACCCAACATATATGTAGCTATTACCAATTAGTTGGAAATAGATGCTTGAAATATATTTGTGATTCCTGCTTTTATATCTTGAGAGAAAGTGTAATTTTGGCCAATTAAACAAAAAAGTAAGTTTATAAAAACAATATTATTCCTTTATGGAGAATAGATTACTATCGACATCCATTGAACAAATTTTCCAGAAGCAAAGTAGCAAGATTATATCACATTTACTTAACTTTTCTTTTAAATACGGACATCGACTTTGCATTTCATCACCAAGAAAACATCAAAAAAGAAAAAGGATAGTTGACTATTTTATTAATCTTAAATGGTAATCTTAAAGATGGTTGACTATTTTATTAATCTTAGGACAGATTTTCCTTCTGGTATACTTCCAGAAGACCGAGGTTCTACAATGAACACATGCCATTCTCTAGGAAAGGTAGATGATTATAGAATGGCTTGTATTTGAAGTTTTTAAGACTCATTATATGCAAGGGAGGATGACAATTAGCTCATTCTTGGCAACAGGGCTTGGGAAATACTCTGCACATGCTATTTCCTCCACCTCATGATAATTCTGAAATGCTTATTCGCAAACAGAGACCCAGAAATCACAGCTGTGGGAAATGGAGAGAGCCTGCAGGAGTTTTATGATTTTAACACAGCACAGAAGTTGCAGTGTTACAGAGAATGACAATAGCATCATTGATGACTCTAGCATATCTCAGGGAGGAGACACAACCCAGTCATGAAGCCCTTTTGATTTGGGATACTTTATTTAACTGCAGTAATTCCATTCTCTCGGAATGAGATAGACTGGAAGTAGGGTCAGAAGTTCAGGATAAGGGGCGCCTGGGTGGCTCAGTGGGTTAAGCCGCTGCCTTCGGCTCAGGTCGTGATCTCAGGGTCCTGGGATCGGGCCCCGCATCGGGCTCTCTGCTCAGCAGGGAGCCTGCTTCCTCCTCTCTCTCTGCCTGCCTCTCTGCCTGCTTGTGATCTCTGTCTGTCAAATAAATAAATAAATAAAATCTTTAAAAAAAAAAAAAAAAAGAAGTTCAGGATAAAAATCCATTGATGGCTGTTCAGAGAAAGCATGTCCTGTGTCCAAGATTCCTTGAGTTTTATTCCTGATCCTTGCAAGACACAGCAGAGAGAGTACTCAAGACATCTTCTTTTTGAGAAGATAATGGTCAGTGGCCATCTGCGGCAAACCCCAAGATCAGGTCCTATGTTGGATTAGCACACAGACTTGCTGGCTAAATGTTTAATGAACAAAATTACGAGACACATTTTGATGGACAAGTACAGAACATGGAACTCAGGCTAGTATCTCAAGGAAGTTCATCACTGGCTCAATTTCTCTTACCATTACTTTTCTGTTGTCATTTCTAGTTCCCTTTGAGGATTCCCAAATAAACTTTGCTACCCATGGAAATATTTACTCAAAATGCCATTACTCTCCAGAAAATTCTTCTCTTTCCCCTTGACCTCAAACTGAATTTAATAACTGACTACAACTGAGCTGTGAAAAGGATGGAATCATATAGAAACCAGGGCACATTACGATGGAGAAAGTGAAATTTCTGGAAAGCAGCACCTAACACTTAAAAAGTATGTTCCAGAATGAGCCCTAAGAGCAAAACTACTCAAGCATACAATCAAGGTAAATCTAATGGGATGCAAGCTCCCTAAGGGCAGGGATCTTTGGCTGTTGAATGAAATAAGGCATCTCTCCCAAATCTTTTCATTTTCTTGGTGATGCCCTTTGGTGTTTTTTCGAAGTTTAAGTAATCTCTACACCCCCACGTGGGGCTCGAACTCATGACCCCAAGATTAATGAAAGTTTTTAATTTACCTACTTTTCTATTGTCATTTGTGCTTTTGATGTCATATCTAAGCAACCTAATCCAAGGTCATGGAGATGTACACCTCCACGTTCCTCTAGAAGTTTTATCTCTTACCTTTAGGTTTATAAGCCACTTTGAGTTAAGTTTTATGTATGATGCAAAGTATCTTTTGACTAATGGATAGCCTGTTGTCTAAGCACCATGTATGGAAGAGACAACTGGAAGACAACTCAAGTGTCTTAGCATTTTTGTCGAAAATCAACTGCGCGAATCACGAAGTCCTCAGGTTTTGATGTTGTTGCTAACATATTCTGTGCTGAATGCTATTCTGGCTTTGAGTAAACCTGATCCAACCCCACTGGTAGCTCTGGAGCGGGTGCCCTGAAATGTGGCGTGGAGTACTAGCTCTACGCACTTGCGGGAGGACGATATTGGGAAAGTCAAGGAAAACATCCATTTCTAAGTTCTCCTATTTTGTAAAATGAGGTGAGTAATACCTGCTGTCTTGGCCATGTGGGATTATTGTAGTAAATATGCGGAATAATATGTGAGGAAACAAGTAACACTGTGAAGTCATAGATCTGAGGCGGTAGTGTCCATACTGCGAAGTCGTTTTGCTCATAGACTACAATTTAATTTGGGATCCATTTCACTCTGAAGATCATTGGGATATGGGTTACTCTATGATGGGAAAAGTGGTCCAGTTGCCATCATCACATGGGGTTCCATTTAATCCCAATTCTGATCATTTGATATTTATGATGGATAGATTTGTTTTACAAAAAAAAAAAAAAGGAGACCGAAATCTACTTTGTTGAGCCAAATATGTTTTGAGAAAGCTGATACAACAACCACCACGGCCCCAAAATATAAATTCCCAGAAATTTGGAAACATGATCTATTCATTTTCAGCCAAGTATTTTCCTTAGATCTTTCAAAAAGCACAGAATTGACTTTACTTTGAAACCAGGAAAGTTGAATCTCTTCTTATACTTTGATGACGCTTCCAAATTTTTGTAACCCTAGCATTCTTATATTCCAAAAGGTACAATAAAATAAGTTGAATGCTATCCTATATTTCTAAAATTCTTCCACTACAAAGAAATTTTCCACAGTTTTGCTGTTTTATATGTCACTTAAAAGAAGTTAATGATTTGATTGGACTTCACTTCTTCTAAGGGGTATTAATCCAAATACGGCACGGTTTATTGGTTGCTAGCAGTGCGCTCAGGTGTTTCTAGTTCCCAAGTTTGGTTTGGAACCCGGCAGCTCCTGGTTATGATTTCAGCTTTCAATTTCAGATTCACATCTTTTGATTCAGAATCACTAAGGCCAATGGAAGTGCTTTGAGTAGAAAGCCAATCTAAGCATGAAAGAAACGGCCCCCACACCTGCTTTCATGGACCTCTACTTCCACCTTCTTCATCCCTACCTTAAAGACAAGAGTGGGATGGGGCTAATTAGGAATGATGGCCAGTGGTAGGTGACTACTGGACCCCACCTCTGGACTGCATTGGAAATAGGGCACATATTCTTCAGTGCCCTTGATATTACAGGACAAAACAGAGCTTCAAATGAGGCCTCTTCCCATTCCAGGCTTCTCACCACCAGCTTTTTTTCTCATCTCAATTATCCTCATGTGTAAATGTCATCTCGGTCCCTCAGGAGAAGAAGCTCAGTTACCTTGACCTCATCTCTCTTCTGGCCTCGCCCATGTGCTCGGCACGCGACCTCTCTACGTCTGCAGCTGCGACTTCTCTTCTCATTCTGAAACACATCATTCCCCCCATCACTGTTTCTAGTCCTTAGTACTAACTTTGCCTCTTTGCAAAATGCTCTAAAGTAATTCTTCTAAAGTTAGACCCAAACTCAATTCTGGCAGATTTTTTTTCTTCTTTCTACTTTTTAGGCCCTGATGCCTTATCTGAGACTACAAGCGACACAGCCAGTGTCATGTAAGCTCGAGGCTACTTGTATAAAACACTTGCGGCCTTCACTGTGAAAGACCCACATACAACTACTGATTCATTCATCGGTCTATTCATTTATTCATTCGAATAATAGCAACTGGGTTCCCAGGGTGTCTCAGACAGCATTCCAAGCGCTGGGCAGGCAGGGCGTCCAAGATAGACAAAGTTCCCATTATCACAGAGTTTACATATAAGCAGAGGGGAACAGGCTGAACAAGTCAAGAAACAAATAAAAATTTTGGATCATGACAAGTGCCTAGAGGAAATTAAACAGGGTAATGTGACTGATCACAGCTGAGAGTAGGGTCCATTTTACAGGCTGTACAAGAATTCTCTGATAAGTCTCTGCAGGGGTGAAAAGGAACCAGCCAAAAGACATAGAAAAGGTATTTGCTGGCACTCCCAGCTCTGCTTTTAACGGGAACCCCCACACAAATTCTACAGTCTAGCTTCATTATTTGTAGATTCTGTATGTGCGATTTATGTGCTCACTCCAACTGAAGGATTAATCTGTAACCCCAAATCAATACTTGCGGCCTCTTTGTGTTCGTTTCAGACATGCTCAGAGCACGAGAAACACATGAGTCACCCTCCTAGCACCCAGCTGAGGTTGAATAAGGACACACTCAGCCTTCCTGCTTCAGCTCTTCTATAATCTAAAGTTGGCGACAACAGGGACAGTGGTGTAAGAAGCTTTGACTCTGGGGCCAGGTGGATGGATTTTGAGTCCCAATTCTGGCACCTGTGAGTGGGTCAGCCTCAGGCAAGTCACTTAGCACTCTGGAACCTCCGTTTCTCTTTCCCAAAACAAAGACAATAGAATCTACCAGGATGACTTACTCTCGAGATTTAAGATTATATAATCTAGGTGAGGAGTGTGTGTGTGTGTGTGTGTGTGTGTGCGCGCGCGCGCGCGTGTGCACGTGTGGCTCTTTCCCTAAAGACCAATGGTTCGGTATTGGTCAATTCAGTGTTCCTGGTAACTTTCTAGACCCTAACTACCACAAATGATGAGAATCGATGGATTTACCTACTATCTAGTGTGCCCATAATGGTCCCAAGTACTTGGGGAGCAGGAAAGGTAGAATGAGAAGGGAAATTATGTAAGACACAGAAGAACAGCCTGGCTTGGAGAGTGGGTACCCCACTCTCTCCTGCTCCTACGGTAGTTTCGACTCTTCTCATTGACCGACTATGACTAGCTCATCCTTTACAGCCTAATGATGAAAGAGAAAGTCAAACAATGATGCGAGCGTAGAAGGCCAACCCGCCTGTCTCCACCTCCTAGCCCTGAGATCTCATTCAGCACTCACGTCAGACACCAACAGTCAGAGGCGGTCCCGTGGGAGTCGCCCCGGGGTGCAAGGTTTATCTGCTTTCCTAGGTACTCATTCCCCAGTGTTGTTAATGATAACACAAACGGGTTAGCTATTTTCTCCAGAGCACTTGGTTAGCCATGCCCAGTAAAAAGCCCCCCGTTAAGTTTTATGGTATAATAGTGTTACGGCATTTCACAGAAGGGGTGGGGTGAGGCGGACAATTTCTTATTTTGTTCTTGTCATATACGTATAAACATTAAAAGGATTTAATTACATACACACTAAAAATTGGACTACGTGTCTGCAAAATGTTCTTTAGCAGTCTGTAAACAGTTTCTAAGTATTTCTAAAAACTTACTCTTTTAATTTGACTTGTATTCGACTGCAAAATGAGATGTTCGGTGCAGAGTATAAACGCCATTAGATTTCAGCCACATGTGGCCTTAACATCTTTAGAAATACTTTATGAAACCCTTAGAAGGTGACATCGATGGGGAAACAGTATGTGGCCACGCCACATGGGTGACGCTGGACTAATACGCATTTTAGAAATCCTCATTTTCCCACTTTGAAATGCTTTGTTGAAATGGGCTAGCCATCTCGAGATTTTGAGACCAGAACCTTTCAGTGCCCCTCGTGAGAGGGATGTACTGACTCGGCAGATCACCTTCTATTCACACACAGATGCGAACAGCGGGCTAAGCTTTGGAGAGGATGAGGTTGATGTGTTGGAAAAAGGAAATTTCATTTCAGGGTGTAGAGGAAGGAGGGGTGGTGGCATCACACATCCCAGAGGCCACCATTCACGTTGAGAATGTAAATGTTGGGAATGAGAATGTTGCCCCACAACTCCCTACACCCCCCCCCCGCCCCCCCCCGGCCTGCACAGCCCAGGAGACTGCCCCACCACACAGGCCCACCATCAGTGCGCTCCTGAAACTGTTCCATCCAACTGCGACCCCCTTGGTCGAAGATTCTAAACCTTGCTATCCTTAAAATCACTATGGTTGAGATTGGGGCTTTAAGAGACAAAGGTCTACTTTACAAATTTGCCTAGAATGGGTTCTCATGGCAAAAGCAAAGCTGTACCGTGATTCAAATTAAGGTGACCATGAGAAAGGTTAAAATTCTTTTCTATTGTTTTAAAGATTTTGTTTATTTATTTGACAGAGAGAGAGCACAAGTAGGCAGAGCAGCAGGCAGAGAGAGAGGGAGAAGCAGGCTCCCCACTGAGCAGGGAGCCCGATGTGAGGTTCGATCCCAGGGCCCTGGGATCATGGCCTGAGCCGAAGGCAGCTGCTCAACCGAATGAGCCACCCACGTGCCCCCAGACCCTTTTCTATTTTATGTTATGTTGATGTTGTTATTGGTTAAACTCAACAGCGCTTTTTTCTGTTACTAAGAATATGTCATTTTGAGTCTGCACCCAGATTTCAAGGGGTTAGTGTTATTATTATGTCTTAGTAACACCATTATTTCATACTGTTATATGCTATAACATCTATAACAAACCCAACTCACTCCAAAAGAAAAACACTGGAGGAGTTCATTCCCTTCTGCCTGGGGCTGGAGCAACGGAAACACAACAGAGCCACAGATAAGCTGATAATTTGGCCAGGAAGAAGAGGGTCCAGGGAAAGCCTGTATGCAGGTGGGCTCGGTGCCCAGCCATGCGCTGCTGTCCAGGTGTGAAGAGAAATACGAGGATCTGAGGGTGCTTTGGGTTTTATTGCCAAAGGCAGCTGTGATGAACATTCCAGACCCTGGGGCAGAAGTTAGACAGAGCTGCCAGAAGGAACAATGAAAGAGCCTCTAACACTTGAGTTTGTATATAAAACTGAGCCAAAGAGAATTGAGTAAGAGCAGACTGTATTACTGTAATTCATCTAATATGTTTACATGTAATCTTCACCCTAAAACTCTCTCACACCAAAGTCAAATATTTGTAGACCTCGCTCAAGTGGATGACAGAGGGAAGAGTGGCCAAGCTCCCAGGGTCCCTGTCTCTGGGGGAGAAACGGGAGTACAAGACAATATTTTATATGTTCATTTACAGTTGAACACTTTTTTAAAGATTTTATTTATTTATTTGACAGACAGAGATCACAAGTAGGCAGAGAGGCAGGCAGAGAGAGAGGGGGAAGCAGGCTCCCTGCTGAGCAGAGAGCCCGATGCGGGGCTTGATCCCAGGACCCCGGGATCATGATCTGAGCTGAAGGCAGAGGCTTTAACCCACTGAGCCACCCAGGTGCCCCTGAAGTTGAACACTTTCAACTGAAGCTTTTGAAAGCCAAAGAGATAGATTTTTTCAGAAAAATAAAAAATGGAATCCTTGCATAAAATGCTTTTGGTGAGAAGGGGAAGTAGTGACAGTATGGACAGATGTTTCTCAGAATCCTGCCTTTGCCACAGAGTGACAAGGGGGAAAACGCTTTGGCCCAGAGGAGGCCAGGTCTGCATGCTGAGGAACTCTCCATACGGAATTCTGCTATATTTTTGTTATGGGATCGGAAAATAGCTCCCAGGAACCTCACAATAAATCCTCTTTTCTTGAGGTTTCTAAGATTATGAAGTTTAAATGTTGGCTAAGGAAGTGCGACGCCATTCAAAATGGCAGCCCACTGTGGTAAGCTGGCAATACAGAAGCCTTCTCATAAATGAAACACAACTGTGATGATACAATAAAACCGGCCAGCAAGAGCACCACTGCTAACGCCTAAAACTCTGAAGCTTCACACAAGGAATGTCTCCCCAAGAGAAGCACACACAACACGCCCACCGAAGACCCTGCTGATGTTGTCGTTAATTTTTCGGTAAAGCGAAATCGTCAGACAAGGTGAAATGATTTGGAGTGAACAAGGGCTAAAGGAGGCGGGAGTTCAGAACTCAAGGTCCTGAGGAAGTCCTCCTGGGGCTGAAGGCCGGGTCCTCCTTACCTCCTAGCCATGTGTTCGTGCGTATTTGCTGAAACTCTCCACCTCTCAAGTTCCTCTTACTTGGTAGACCAGGTGCTCTCCCAAAGGGCCCTGGCAACATGCTGGAGACATTCTCCATTGTTAGAAGCAGGATGTGGGTCAGAGATGCACAAGTGGGTGGAGGCCAGACATGCCACCCAACAAACATCCAGCAATGCTCGGAACAGTCCCTGCCACACCAGGGAAACCCTGGGGTAACTTGGGGTGAGAGCTAAATGAATTTGTACACGAGAAACCACTGCAAAATATCTGGCACACAGTAATAACTCAATAAGTGATAACTATTACTATTGTTCAGAAAGTCTTTTTATCTGGAATGTCCACACAGAGTCAAAGCTACAAGTTCTAGGACCAGTCAGCCCGGGCTGAATACCTGCAGGACTTAATAGCATGAATTGAAATTTTTTTCCATCTACATCTGTCACCAAAACAATGGCTTGGGAAGCCATAACATGAGAACTAACTCCAGAATTTTGGGTTATTTTCAGATCCCAAAGGCATTCTCTAAAGGCTCCTCCCTGATTCAGTGGGATTGGGAGGGCGGGGACAGAGACGAATCTTCCCAGATGTAAAGCAGGAGTTGGGAGACTTTGCTGTAAAGGGCTAGACCGTAACCATTTCAGCTCTGTGGACCACATGGTCTCTGTTGTAGCTACTCAGCCCGGCTGTTGTGGTAGGAGAGCCGCCTCCGACAAGAAGGAATTAAATGGGTGTGGTTGTGTTCCAATAAAACTTTATTTAGGAAAACAGGTGACAAGTCAGATTTGGCCCAAGGGTCATAGTTTGCCAACATCTAGTACAGAGGAAAAGATCATAGACATTGTGATCAGAGAGCTACGGTACGAAAAATGCCAAATCTGTGTAAGAATGTCTCCTCATTTTGCATACTTTCGATGAAAATATCTGCAGACTCTCTGCATAGTAGGTGCTTGATAAACACCCGTTTTCTCTCATCTGGGCATGACTAATTGCAATTACTGAGGATTCACAGGATTTCAATTCGAAAATGAAAATATACTTGCAGTATGGTTCCCCCCCCCCCCCGCCCCGACGTCCTGCTGGCTTCTGTCACAGTTAGAATAACGCAGCTCTTCCTGCTGTCTTCCTCAGCACCCACTCAACTGACTTCAAACTCACATTCTTGGCATTAACACGCCAGACTTTTCTTTTTGTGTTAAATGGTAACTGTTCGAAGCAGTTCCAAAAAGCAGCAGCAGAATGGAAGGTGTTGCTAATAATTCATTCAAAAACAGTAAACTCCTCCCTTCCTTTCTCTTATTAATGACACACTTCATAAAACAAATGCTTCACACCCTTCCGTTCGGGCTGCGCACACAGAATGATAAAAAAAAAAAAAATCTTATTAACCTGTCATGGACGCTTGTATCTATCAAAAAAAAACTTTCTTTTTTGTAAAGTTTCTGAAAAGTGCTCCTTTCTATTAAGTAATTTTCAACGAATGTATTTGGCAAAAGTCACACTGTGGTCAGAAGCTAAAAAATAATTTATAGAAGGGGATGGTTAATTGAGTTGCTGGGGAGGACAGAGGTGATCCACCTCAGGGAAGGGAAGTCATTTCTAATGGAAAGAGGAAGCTTCTATCCCATGACCTTACATTACTCATCCTCCATGTCATTTCTCATGAAGAGGCATTCTTTTCAGTTGTTATGCCATGATTCCCGAATAGCGGTGTACTGGAAAAATACAAAGTTGAACTTCTATTCAGGCTTGAGGTACTCAAAGATAGATGCCATCCGCTCCCCTGCAAAGTTCTGGAAGAGGAGGATAGGAATCCCTGCTCTTCAGTGTGCCCTACAGTGAGTGAAATACAGTCCTCTGCATCCGGTAAGCCCTCCGCTTCCAAGTGCAACCGGAAAATGCTAAGTGCCGATCTGTCTTCCTGATGCATCCACAGGTAACATCCGTGATCCCTTGCCTGGCTGTCGGGACTCTAGAAAGCCAGCAGAAGCTGGTAGACCGATGTTTAAATATATTTGCTCCCCAGTGTTTAATATTCACATTTATCCAAAGAACACAAAACACAGGAGAGTTTAGGGAAACTGAACGTGTGAGCTGGGGGCACGAGGGGGAAAGGAGCGCGTGCTTTCGCTCATTCCATTTTTTTTTTTTAAAGATGTTATTTATTCATTTCACAGAGAGATCACAAGTAGGGGGGGGGGGAGGGGCAGGCTCCCCACTGAGCAGAGAGCCCGACGCAGGGCTCGATCCCAGAACCCTGAGATCATGACCTGAGCCGAAAGCAGAGGCTTAACCCACTGAGCCACCCAGGTGCCCCAGCTCATTCCATTTTAGAGGTGGCCTGTGGTTCCGTCTCCAGGAAGCGGGGCAGGACCCTGCGCTGGGAGCACAAGTCACTGCAGGCCAACACCGGGAGGGGCAGGGGAGGCGAGAAGGGGAAAGGTATGAAGCTGGGAGAGTGTGCCTTGTCTCCACCATGGTGGGCAGCTGCAGATTGATCCCAGTGGGTGGCTCGGGGAAACTGCAGACGAGAACAGCTGACGGGGAGAAAGTGCAGTACGCACGTCCTGTCTCCCATCAGTGGCCGGTTGAGGGCTATGGGGGGCGGCTGGGCAGCGATTCTCCCCTGGAATTAACAGGTGGGTGGGGACACCTCGGTGGGGGAGACACCAGTTGGAATCTTAGCAGCTTCCAGAGGAAAGGAAGCTCTTGGGCCAGCAGACACAGGACTGGTGAGTGCTCTAAGGGCCATGGCGCTGACCACTTCACACAGAAGCACCTATGTTAGAGGGGACTATGATTGGGACATTTCTTAAGAAGAGCTCTAGAGGATGTCGGGGGCACCTGTGTCACACTCGTCCAGCTGACTCTATAGCCCCAACGACTTTGGAATAATTGCAGGGCTGAAGAGAGTCTGTAACTGACAGTGCTTTCTATCCTGACCTTGGTCGTTTTTTTGCTTAGGGCCACAATCAACCCACAAAGGTTCATTTACAACTGACGATAAATAGGTCT
Source organism: Mustela nigripes (assembly GCF_022355385.1). Taxonomy (NCBI): domain Eukaryota; kingdom Metazoa; phylum Chordata; class Mammalia; order Carnivora; family Mustelidae; genus Mustela; species Mustela nigripes. The sequence continues at coordinate 117,310,941 of NC_081575.1, read as the reverse complement.
ACATCTGAGAAGCGGCAGGCAAAGTTACCCAGCAAAGAAAATCCATGAAATCTAGTGAGTCAGACTGAAGAAAAAAAAAAAAAAAACCAAAACAGATATATTTCTTTTATCTAGAGACCCCTAGATTTCTCCATCATTCCAACTCATTGGTTAATTACTACTGTCTTTCTAAAACATTGGCTTTCCAGTTTTAAGCCTCAGTAGGTAGTCTTCTAGAGTAAAATCAAATCTTAAAATACTTAAGTCAGGGATTATGCAAAGAAGGGCCTCTCTCTCTTGCTCTCTCTCTCCATTATCTGAAAGGTCAACTATATTTCTATACACAAACCTGACAGATGTCGCCTTCTCACCTCCTAACTGGGAAACAAAATGCTCTGTTTACGTTTCTCAGGATCAGGGGCTGGTGAGGAGGCGGCATCCTGCCAGGTAATGGAAACACTGCTTGCTTTAATTTTATTACCAAGAACAAAGCCTTCTTATTGTTTACTAGAACCCTTCAAGGCGGGCCTCATGGGCATAGTTCTAATTTTTTCGAGACCACAAACAAGAGGAATTCTTTAAGGCCATTTCATGAAAAGCAGAAGGAAAAATAGTGTATTCGGCAAAAATTAAAGCAATCCTTTGTTTAAGTGGCCAGAGCCTGACTTAGGTTGGCCTCGCATGTGTCCTCTTGGCGCTGGCAGCTGCTGCCAGCGTTAGCCCGGGCGCCCCACCTTTCCGCGGAGCTGAGATCGAGGCTATGTCACAGATACAAAAGCAACCACCCTCCTTTGGGAAAGCCCCTCTTCGGCGGTGTACTTCTCCGATACCACGCTAAAGGAAGAAACATTTTGCACCAAACTAAACACGCCAGCACTCCCCTTGCAAGCTCGATGCAGAGAACGAGGAACCGCACACGAGTCTCGATGCAGTGCGGCCGTGACTGTGCCAGCGATGCAGTCCCCGCATTGCTGCAAGTTTTACTTCCCTCTCCACTTCAAGCATAGGGCGGCCAGAGCTGCTGTTTTCCAGAGATCTCTGCGACGGCCCTAGTAGCTGGGCAATGTACATGAGAGGGGATGAGGACACACCCATCTCTCCACGAGTGTTAGCGGTGTACGGGGGTAACGTGGAAGCAATCCACAGACTTGCTGAGTGCCCACAGTATGCAAAAAAGTGCCACACTAGGACCGGGACAAACTCTGCCCTCCAAAGACAGTGACTTCATTAGAGAACAACCAGCAAACACGCCGACTGCATACACACTTAACTGCTAAACCATGGGCTTAGAAAGTTCTAGAGCTCTGTGGTCCAACATGGCAGCTACCAACCCCCTGTGGTTTGGGGGCACTTGAAACAGTCTGAACTGAGGTGTGCCGTGAATATGAAACACGTATATGAATCCTTTGTGTGTTGATGACATGTTGAAATAACAATTTTTTGAATCTATCAGGTCAAGTAAAATGTACCAGTAAAATTAATTTTACCTCTTTGTCTCTACTTAAAAAAATGCGGTTACTTGGAGATCTCAAACTATACACATGGCTCCCATCATATTTCAGTTGGATGGTATGATTTCAGAGGGTTTCAGAAATGGGGCAACTGGTGTGTGTGAGTAGCAGGGGAAGATTTGCTTCAGAATATGGAAGTGAGACTGGCCTTTGAGGATCAGAGTGAGCAAGACGGGAGCTGGGAAACCCGGGGTGAGGAAGATGAGAAAGGCACCAGAGCAGAAGAAAAACAGAGCATGTCTGTAGGGGAGTAGGGATGTAGATTTCAACAACATGTAGGGTGCAAAGAGCATGTATCTTGAATTAATTATCTGGGACTGGACAGAGAGACACCAAAGCCAGCTATAACTTACTGCCCCTCATGAAAAGCGACATTGAGGTCCACCACGGAGAGCTGGCAAAAGGTGAATTTGGAGACTTAACTTTGGGGGGGAGGAATCTTTCCTTGACCTTCTCCTAATTGATTTCCTTTGGATTCTTGTCCTCATCGGTCTGCACCATCTCTCTGTGGAACTATCCATGCCTGGGGCGCCTGGATGGCTCTGTCGGTGAAGGGTCAGACTCTTGGATTTTGGCACAGGTCATGATCTCAGGGTCATGAGATCGAGCCCCACTTGGGCTCCATGCTGGGTGTGAAACCTGCTTAAGATTCTCTCTCTCCCCCTCCTGTGCCATGTGCCCTCTCACTCTTTCTTTAAAAAAAAAAAAAAAGAAGAAGAAGAGAAGAATGAAGCTGTCCATGCTTCCTTGCTGTCCTAAGGTCTTCTTCTGCAATGCCACGTGGTAGTGGTGGTGCTGGTGAAAGTGACGAGGGTGCCGGAAGGGAGAGGAGAGGGAAACCGCAGAGCACTATCACTGTACAAGACGGGCTTTGCCGCAAGGACAGGGGAAAGTGAATCTAACCCGGTCTGGAAGAGAAAAGGAAAGGCCATAGAATTCAGAAGTCTGTCAGCTGCCGATTTTGAGGTATGACAAGGCGCGCGTGCGTGCGCGTATGCACTGGAGATCAAGATAGTCTGATACGGGTGGGGGAGAGAGAAAGAGAATCTGATATTGAAAATGTCACCCCATAAGTCATCTTCAGACCTGGGCTGACTAGCCATCTTCCATGTGTGAAAGCGTTCACAAAGATTTCCCCCAACTTGATTCAAAGTGGCTATCTGGGGTTATTTTGTCTTTTACAAACCAGAATGGATAGAAAGGCTATCCCAGAAAATCAAGAGGAAAGAGACCGATTTATAAGGGGATGGGGAAGACCCACTGTGACCTCCTTTAAGGGCTCAGCAATGACCCAATGGAGAGTTCTGGCATTCTTGACTTCCCTCCGCCTACCCCATTCCCTTAGCCTGCTTCCGGTGACAAAGCCCTTGTGCTGGGAAGAGCTCCCAGTGTGTATCACCCATCCTGCTACTGCCTCTGGGAATTACGGCCTCTGAGACCTGGCATCACACCAACCCTGTCCTGCATATGGTCTTCTCAAGAAGCCTCCTTTTCCTGACCTTCAGGATGAGAATTTACCTGATGCTCTGATCTACGTGAATGCACTGAGAAGTGAGAGGGAGGAGCCCAGAAGGAGGCAGCTGCTCTCGCTGGGAGGCTCCTGTTTTCTCATCAGTAGCCGTGTGCCTTGTGCTAACTGCCAGAGGTACTAGGAAGAGAAAGATACTATCTTACTCCTGGGGAGTCTAACCGACTAGGAGAGGGAATTAGACGTGCCCTTAAAGACCATGAGGATATTTGCCCAAGCACTGTAGCTATATCAACAAATCACTGTGCAGTTTTCCTTAAGCTTTTAGATTCAAGTTATGAATCTCATTATTCTATTCATAAATCCAAGAAATTTTATAAAACCAAGAATAATCACTCTCAGGGGGTCCTGAATCAATGTTTAACTAGCTCAACCTGAGCAGACATAACTCCATTGAACAATCAGCGCCATATATAAATTAGTTGATTGAATTCCTGTACACATTTTTTTTTTAAATTGAGGTAAATTTACCTACAGGAAAATGCTTAAATCTTAAGGGACAAGTCAACGCATTTTGATAACCAACAGCTTAATCAAGATAAAAAATATCTCCATCCCCTGGAGCCTCTCTTCCAATCTATTCTCACCCCCATGGGTAACCACTGTTTTGATTTTTATCGCCAAATTCCTGTAGCATTTTAAATTGCATTTATAAATGTAACATATTCAACTTACTTTATAAGCACTTTAAATGCCTAACAGGGTAAAATTAAAACCCTAACAAGGTAAACCTTCTCACATCCTTAAGTAGCTCTTAGAAATCTAATAAACGAAACTTACAAATGTAGTGAAACTCAAGTTCTCCTGAACATTCCAACAGTGGTTTGCAACAAACTATCTTATACTTAAAAAAATCACAGGTCTAAAACAAATGACATGTTTCAGATAGGACTCTCAACGCTAACCTGTCAAATTTTTGCAATGTGCCATTTCTCTTAAATGCTACAAACCCTTAAAATACAAACACAGGTTTTAGTTCCAAACTGTTATACAAAATACTGATTCTACAAATATGGTTTAGGTCTTCATCTTTCCACATACTTCTCCAACCTCCTGGGGAGGAGGAAAAAAAGAACTTTCTTTACTAACAGAAGCAAACTGATCATCTCAAAGAAGTTGACGTCACCAGGTCAGGGATTCATGGTTCAAGATCTAAGAGTAATCTCAGAAAGCCTGGAGGCCCTCTGGCCCCACGGAGGCATACTCACCGGGGCCCTTGTTGTGGGAATTGATTATGTCTGCCTACAAGTCACATTTCCATGGTCACCTGAATGACACTGACCTCAAAACAGGACTGGGATCAGAAAAGCAACGGTAGGAGCTTACTAAGTGGTCATTTTTCTTTTTGCATATGTCTGCGTAAGTCCTGCCACTTTTGCCTTCCCCACACCACAGGCCACACGCTGCTGTGGACCTGTAACAGGAGCTCGGGTAATCACCTTCTAACACCCGCAAGAACCAACAAGGTGCCATCTTCCCTGCCGAAGTAAACACGTGGAAGGCTTCCTTGGGCTTACCACGGCCTCCAACCGAGCTTCCCTGGTTTTCATCGCCTCATACACATAAACCTGATGTTCTATCTAGTGAAAATACTCTTAAAAGCATGGTAAAAGCTCTATCATAAATTCCCAGGCTGGGAAGTTACCTCACTCGGTTGTAAAAATCTTTATTTGCGTTGCTCCTCACTGAAAGCTTTTCACACACAGTGGTAGCCTCAGGCTTTTTAAATAGCTGGGTTTAAAATTTCATATTTCTGTTTCAAACAAAAATAATCAATGCTACAATTGTGCTCTTGTTAACGAACCCTTTCTATGCATGACTCAATTATTTTGCGGGAGAATTTCAAAATGAGAACAGAGCTCTTCAGTTCTCCCTATAACATTTAGCAATTAAAACTAGAAGTGAATCAAATGAAGGTAAAAGATGACATTTCCCGTTTTCTCTCACACTCTGTAATTATCTTATGTACAGAGATAATTTCAGCTTGATTACCATAAAAAGCAATTTTATATTCATTTGTTGAAAAAATAATTTAAACGAAATACTAAGACCCAGAAACAAAAGAAACTAGTTCCGTGACAAAATGATGGATCGGTGGTTGGAATCAGGCTCATCTCTGAACGGCATGACGGGCGCGTGATGAGACTCAATCTTCTACCTGACAGTCACCTTCTCGTCTGGGACGGCTCCTCTCACACCGCTGACTCTCTCTCTCCGCTGGATCCGTCTACCTTACTGCTATCCCGTGACAACCACGATGGCCATTTGTTTAGATCTGCCATGACCCATCCTGACTATTCTTTGTATCATGCCAGAAGCATCCCTCCTGCTCCAGTCAAGCATCCCAGTGCTTTAAGGCAAGGAGGTTGTGTGTGGAACAGTGGCGGGGAGACGTGATCATTATGGGGAGAAACCAATGGAGATATATGCCTTCTCTCTTTTCTCACTGCTCATCCACTGGGCCCCCAATTAAGGCCAATTATTTCACATTTAAGTATTAGCCTTGGGAATCTGTATTACTAAATTCAAATATGTCCAAGGAATTATCTTCAGAGGTACAGACGTGTGCTCACACTCCACTCCAAGCCACCTGGTCGGGGGTGTGGGGGTGTGGATTCTGAAAAGGACACAGTGGTTCTCCCCATCCGAACTGGAAAGAATAGCAGATGAGGGGAGCTTTGGATCACGGTTTTAAAATACTTCCAAAGCTGAAACTTGGAAATGGTATTCCGAGAGTAATGCCAAACTGACCAAGCCTTGTAGTCCTTCATTCCTAAGATTCATCTCTTACTCCAAAACAAGAGAAGACCGGAACATTTTCTACCAATCTCTTCTCACTATGTGTCATGACTGTACCTAAGAAGGTAGCAGCATCCAATGCTTCTGGATTTTTTTTTTTTAAGGCAAGAGCATTGAATCTAGGGAAAGACATTCATGTATGTGTTACATACTGCTTTATTTTTTTCAAAGATTTTTTAAAAATTTATTCATTTGGGGAGAGAGAACAAGCTGGGGGGAAGGGCAGAGGGTCAGGGAGCCTGATGTGAGACTTGATCCCAGGACCCTGGGATCATGACCTGAGCCAAAGGCAGACGAATGAGCCCCCCAGGCGCCCCTAGGTACTACTTTAATAAACAATTACATTTAATCTCCTTAGAGAAAAGTTAAGTTTGTTTTACAAGCTGTCAATTTGAGCAAACTATGAGGAATAAACTGGACATGTAGCCATTACACACATGCAGTAGCTAATCTGCTCTGGAGAGAATGGAGTTCAGTGCAGCCCAAGAGTTCTTGTCTGTCCTGGGAATCCTAAGACTTGAACTTGGGAGAGCAGCCTTTACCACAGTGACTCATAATCCAGTTTTTGAATGCCACTATATTTGTACTATCACATGACCATCATTCCAGAGCCGTCTACGTAGAGACCCATGGATGACCGTGGGCTGCCTGATGTGCTTTAATGAGGCCAGACTCCGAATCTCGTTCTACCTTGAGAGCATTCTCACAAAGGCTCCAGTGGGGAGGGAATCCAACCCTTATCTGCAGGTGACAAGAGACTATGACTGCACATTCGAGCTGGCCCCCAGCATGACGTATGTTATCTAAGATCAGACACCTGTCCACGACACAAATGGCACATTCAGTGATCACAAGCTAGTCTCTAGCCAATGGCCATACACAAAGCAAGTGCCAAGGTTTTCCATACAGAAGCAGGGAATGCCCTCACGTAAAACTGCATAATACAATAATTTAAACTTAAAACTTCATCTTTCTTTTTTTCTTTTTTTAATTTTTTTTTTAAAGATTTTCTTTATTTATTTGACAGAGAGAGATCACAAGTAGGCAGAGAGGCAGGCAGAGAGAGGGGGGGAAGCAGGCTCCCTGCTGAGCAGAGAGCCCGATGCGGGGCTCGATCCCAGGACCCTGAGATCATGACCTGAGCTGAAGGCAGCAGCTTAACCCACTGAGCCACCCAGGCGCCCCTCACCTTTCTTTTTAACCCAGTGCTTTTCCCCCTTTATTTCAAAGCTTATAACTGAATGTTTTTAGAATGTGGTAAATGACTGAAAAAGTCTTTACGGACCCCTATTTTCCCAAATCAATTTTTTTTTTTTAGCCGTTTCTTACAAGCTACTGTGACACATCACCCTCCTCTCTCTCAATTTAGGGAGCCTGATATCTGGGCAAAAATTTAATTAAATGGCACTGAGTTTACCCCCGAGAAGACTGTCACTGCCTGTGTCATCTAGCAGTGGAAGAGCTCAGAGAAAGTCAGCAAGAGAGCAAAGTTTCATTAAAATCAAAGAAAAAGATAATTCAAAAATTTAGTTTAAAAAACAATGGCAAAAGGAATTTTGTTTTTGTTTTTAAAGTAATTACAAGGCGCCTGGGTGGCTCAGTTGGTTAAGCATCTGCCTTCGGCTCAGGTGGTGATCCTGGGCTCGTGGGATGGAGCCCCGCATCGGGCATCGGGCTCCCTGCTCCGCTGCTTCTCCCTTTCCTTCTGCCCCTCCCCTCCGCCCCCACCCATACTCTCTTTCTGTCTCTCAAATAAATAAATAAAATCTTTAAAATAAAATAAAAAATAATTACAAACAAGGCAAGATAAGCCACCGGGGCTCATGCCAGGATTTAGGCAGGATGCTGGCTTGGAGAACCCCCTTGTAGGATGAGCTTGGACAAGGATGGTGAGGTCAGATGAAGGAGCCTTCATTTTCTCCATGCTGCTCTGGCAATTAATTAGTCACCGTTCCCCAGTCTTTCTTCACCATCCCTCTGTGTATTTAGCCACGGGTCACCTGTAACTCCCCAAATGAACATCTTGTTTGTGTCCAGTGTCGTAGGCCCCGTGAAAGAACTCGATTCTGGGAATGTGTCGAGAACCTGACACCTATCCGCATTTGCTTAGCTACTAAACTCGGTCCTCTGTCCAATTCTCCTAACGAGAACAAAACCCAGTGGCCAAAAACCCACCGGTTTTTAGAAGCCAGCACATTCCCTGCATGCTTCTTGGGAGTCTACCTGCTCCCTTTCCGGGCCTCCCCCTCCTGAGTCCCGAAGAGCCTGCAGCACGTTTGCTAGTTTTAAAAGGATTTGGTACTTACCCTCAAAAAGCCATTTCACTTGCTAACCCTCACTGTGAAAACAAGTTACAGAAACAATGGGGATGGGGGAGCCCTTCAGACTCTTTTCATTCTCAAGAAAAGCAGCAGTGAATCCCAGGAAGGAGGTGGGACCTAGAAGGATGTGGCACTTCCTCAGGATTCGGTGGGAACTCATTGATTTCATTTACAACAATCGCGAGTCGCCTGTCAGGGGGGTCATTTTCCCTCGGCAGGCTCAGCCCCGAACACAAGGACACCTTCAGGAAGAGGAAAAGGAAGAAATACAGTCCCGGAACCTCGGATGTGAACCAGGAAATTCTTGTCCGCTCTGCGCTGATTTAAAAGGGCCCAACACATTCCACTCGCTTTTTGCACTTTACGGGTGGGCCGTGGGGATCGCCCCCAGGCTGCGCGCTCAGTGCCTTCTGCACTAAGCGATCCGTGTTAGTTTTCCGTTAGCCCCAAATATCCTTTACTGAAAAGAACTGGGGATGCCGGTTGTCGCTGGGAACGTTACCCAGGTCTTTGTACTCCATGAACCCTCACTAAGCCTTCAGGACCAAATACAAGTTCAGAGAACGATGGGGTTATTAAAGCCCACCCCGCTCTCCATCTCTCAAAAGCTGGTTCCTACCGATGCCCTGCACACACCTGTTTCCGCAGAACGAACTGCTTGCTCTGTCGTCCCCCCACCCCCCCACTGCTAGAAGAAATGTCCTGCTTCTTGGAAATTCCAAGTACCAAGTCCACACCTCGCTACAGCCGGTAGTTTTCTATTCTGTATTGCAGTTCTTCTTGGGTCTTGAGCAGGACCATAAGCTCCCCGCGGGCCGGCTGGTCTCCTTGGTGCCTAGTAGAGTGTGACGCACACAGCAGATGCCCCCTACACGTGAGCCGAGTGAACGAGCTAGCGTCACACTTGAACAAACCCAAGTAACTGGCCAGAGGCTAAAATGTACGTCCTCGCCCAGAAAGGTGTGTGTGGTGAACACCACTCATAGATCAACGGGGATGGGAACAGGAAGAGCGGAAATTTATGTTAAACTAAATTATCCCAAACCGGGAAAGAAGGCGAAAAGAAGACTGCGAGTCCTTATGGGGTTGTACTAGATTGTGCTAGATCGCACTAGATCATACTAGATCGTGCTAGATCGCGCTAGATCATACTAGCACATAACCCACCAAGGCGGCCCAAGGAAGAGTCCAGTAGCTCTCCAGGATGCCAGGCCATAGGGTTCGGCTTTCTCTTCACTCCTGATCCAGACTTAGTCTCTGCAAAGTTAAACATTAACTTGGAGAGAACCAACGCAATACCACTCATTTTGCCCAAATGTTATGACTTTCCAGCCCTTTGGGTCATGAACCAGTTTTGCATCTAAGTTAGCTACCTGGTCCGAGCGCCCTTCTCCCTGCACCACGCCCCCAGCGCCCGCCCCGCACCCCATGTGTGTGGGCATTGGCTTCTGCTCTGCTCCTTCAGGCCAGCCTTACAACCTTGCCTACGCCTTCATCAGTGCCTTAAATAAATCTTCAACAGACTCACTAGATTATTGCATGAGAACCGGATGCTCAATATTTTGAAAAATTACACTGAGAATATTAATAATTATGAATAAGAAATACATAATATAAGAGTAAAAAAGATAGGTACTTATACTATAACTTTTCTACCCATAATTAATTTTAATTTTTATCCAGAATGTGTTCCCCAAATACCAAATTTATTCACCCACAAGGATTCCTTTCCATTCCTAAGGCTTTATACAGAAACCCAGTGAAAAGAATACATACTCTTTACTCCTTGTAAATAACTTTCAATGGCACGTACAATCAACTCACTAATAGCTTTATTTAAAGAGCCTCTATCACAACTAAATATCTGAACTTTTGGAAGAAAAATAAAATCTGCTGGTAAATTTCTCTCTATACTTTGAAATGACTGAACATTATGGAAAGTAATTTTCCATGTTAAAATGAATAGCATTTTGTAAATTCAAGCCATACTGAGATTGCATTACGAGCGAGACAGTTGTTCTGAAATCACTACAGGCCATAATAGAAACCAGACACTAAATGCTTTAAGAAGTAACTAGCTGAAATTGAATGAAATAATCACCCAATCCATAAAGCCTTTGTAAAAGTTCCCCCATAAAACACAGGTAATTTTTTTTTTATTGAAGAGAAATTATTCTTTCTTATTGTCCTAAACATCAAATGCCATCACTTCATAAAAATAAAATATAGCAATGGATCATTCCATTTAGTTCACCCATTTATTCCTATAACACATTCACTGTGCCCTACAATAATGAAAACATTATGCTTGTTCACTGGTATTTACCATGTTGTTTAATCAACAAGGCTCAAAATAGTCCCTGGAGAGACCCTTGCCAAAAGCATATCCATTCTTTTTTTTTAAGATTTTATTTATTTATTTGAGTCAGGGCGGGGAGAGGGAACTCTAGAGTTGGGGAGGAGCAAAGAGAAAGGGAGAAGCTGAGCGCAGAGCCCGGTGCTAGGCTCGATCCCATGACCCTGAGATCATGGCCTGAGCCGAAATCAAGAGCCAGATGCTCAACTAAATGTGCCACCCAACGCCCCCCCACCAAAATGAATCCATTTTAAGCAGAGGATTAGAAACATCCGGGTTCTGCGATTTGTCCTTGGTGTCACTGCTGCTTGAATACTCTTGACTTAATCCCAACAAGTGGTCCATTTCATGGAAATGTATCTGACAACAAAGATACATTGAATGTACATCTGCAGTGGGTTGAATTGTGTGCCCCCCCCCCAAGCCTGCCTGCCCAGAAAGATTATGTTCAAGTCCTAAACCCTGGTATCTTCAAATATGACCTGGTTGGGAAACAGCGTCTTTACATATGTAGTTGAGTTAAAGTGAATTCACCCCGGGGTTAGGATGGCTCCAATCCAATGGCTGGTGTCCTGTGAGAAGATCTGGACACAGACACAAAGTCACACAGGGAGAAGGCCATGGGACCACAGAGGCAGAGGTGAGAGTGCTGCAGATACAAGCCAAGAACTCCAAGAATTGCCTGGAACTCCTAGAAGGTGGGAAGAGGCATGGACTTGTCCTCCCCTAGAATCTTTCGAGGGAGCAAGGCTTTATTTCGAACTTATGGCTGCCCGAACTATGAGAGAACACATTTCTATAATCTCGTGCCGTCCGAGTTCGTGGGGATTTGTTACCGCAGCCTCAGTGAAACTGATACGACACCTTTTACACAGTGCTTTTATGGATGCCCTCTGTCAAGGCAATTAAAATCTATAACATTAAGAATGCTAACACTCAAAAAACAAATACTCAAGTCAAAAAATGGGCAAAAGACATGAACAGACACTTCTCCAAAGAAGACAGACGAATAGCTAACAGACACATGATAAAGTGGTCTTCATCATTAGCCAATCAAAACCACATTGAGATACCACCTTACACACGTCAGAATGGCCAAAATCGACAAGGCAAGAAACAACAATGTTGGAGAGGATGTGGAGAAAGGGGAAGCTTCCTACACTGTCGGTGGGAATGCAAGTTGGTGCAGCCACTCTGGAAAACTCTTTGAGGTTCCTCAAAGAGTTAAAAATAGAGCTACCCTATGACCCTGCAATTGCACTACTGGGTATTTACCCCAAAGATACAGATGGAGTGAAAAGAAGGGCCGTATGCACCCCAGTGTTCATAGCAGCAGTGTCCACAATATCCAAACTGTGGAAGGAGCCGAGATGCCCTTCAGCAGACGAATGGATAAGGAAGATGTGGTCCATATACACTTTGGAGTACTATGCCTCCATCAGAAAGGATGAATCCCCAACTTTTGCATCAACATGGACGGGACTGGAGGAGATTATGCTGAGTGAAATACATCAAGCAGAGAAGGTCAATTATCCTATGGTTTCACTTACTTGTGGAACATAAGGAACAGCATGGAGGACATTAGGAGAAGGAAGGGAAAAATGTAGTAGGGGAGATCAGAGGGGGAGATGAACTATGAGAGACTATGGACTCTGAGAATCAAACTGAGGGTTTCAGAGGGGAAGGGGTAGGGGGATGGCTTAACCCGGTGATGGGTACGAAGGAGGACACGGAGCACTGGATGTTATATGCAAACAATGAATCATGGAACATGACATCAAAAACTCATCATGTTCAGTATGGTGACTAACATAACACACTAAAAAATTTCTTAAAAAAAGGAATGCTAAGTAAAGCCACCGCAGCAGATAGAGCTGTCGTGGAGGCCATGGAGGTGGGACAAAGCAGTGCATGGGGAGAGAGTCTCTGAGACCCTAGTTCTTGCCAATTCTGCCCATCTTTTATATCTAGCTTCTGCAAAAGATCTAATGTTTAAAAGATTCCCACCTTAAAAATGTAAAGGCAAGGAGGGTATAATTGTGAAACACAGCACAAAGAGACACTCACCTCCACATGCTGACAGGTTTGGATGAGTTTAGCCAAAAGGGTCTCTAGTTCCGTGTTCCTCTTGATAAGGCTGGTGAGGTTACTCTCTAAGTTTTGCTGTTCAAAAAGAGAAGAAGAATATTATTCTGAATCCTGAAAATATTGTGCCATATCCTGAAGTATTATAAACCTTTAATAACCAAATTACTCATACTCGGGAAAATGTGATCCTTTTTTCAGAAACCTCAATGAAATCTATGCAGCTTTAAGCATTTACAGATCTATTTTTTTAAGATTTTATTTATTTATTTATTTGAGAGAGAACGCACGCACACAAGCAGGCAGAAGGGCAGAAGAGGGAGAAACAGACCCACTGCGGAGCAGGGAGCCCAACATGGGGCTCGATCCCAGGACCCTGGGATCATGACCTGAGCCAAAGGCAGACACTTAACCGACTGAGCCACCCAGGCGCCCTGCATTTATAGATTTAAACTCGACTTTGAGTAGCTGCATTTAAAAGAACCTTTAAAAAAGATTCAAATTTCATTCTTTTTTCCCTCCTTCTTGTACGAACCTGGGCACATTTACCGGAATAATTAGCTATAGGTCATGAACTAGGGAGAAAAGAGGTAATTGGATTTCTAGTTCTTTACCTGACTCAGAAGTGGCAATAATATAAGGAATATATTCCCACTACAAATCAACTATTATTGGATTTTTAGGATTTACCATCTTACGGGCAGGCTGAGGTCAGTCCCTCAGAGGAAGGTTTGAATGATCCAGCTACTGCTGACATTACGACTATTTATAGGCATTTACAAGATACAAGAAGTCCTCATCATACACATTTACTCACTCATAGTACATTTTATCGTACATGCTTCTATTCTTTATCAACATATCAATGCCAGATTAAATTTTCTTGAATGCCACATTTTTCATATCACCGTCCTGCTTACAAATCTAGAATTACTTCCTATTTCCTTAGAACATCAAATTTAAAGTTCCCTGTAATGACCATTAAATCTAGTTTTCGACCATAATAACCCGCTTCTTGTTCTGCACGCTCTTCATTGATGCCACTCATTCACCTGTCCATTCACACAAGTATTTATTTAGCTTCTACTACTGCCAGACTCTGAGAGATACTGGGGAAACACAAACAGAAACTCCTATGCCCTGTCCACCAGGAGATGGTGGGGCAGGGGGTGTGGAAGTGCTGTGAACGAGTTAGGTTTTCCAGAGGACACGTTCCTTCCGCTGAGGCTGGAAGGATGGGCCATGGAGTTTTTGGTGAACAACAATGGGAATTTCTCGGGAAGATGGGACGGAGGTAGCGGGGGTCACGGGGGATAGAACGATGTCACGAACCAAGGTCACGGCAAAGGATTAGGGCGACTGCGTGTTTTACTAGTTAGACAATTCCACAAATAGAGTGAAAAGACGGAACAGAAGGAAATTTCATGGAAAAGAAAACAGATTGAGGATTTATAATGCCATCTGTGAAAGAGGATTTGAAGAGAGTATTTTGAAAATCAATAATTTCATCAAGGTGATAGCAGTTCACCATGCCATGAAATTAATTTCTGAAAGCATTTATTCTTTCTAGTTTATAAAATTTTAGATTTCGAAAGGTGCACTCAGGAAAAGAGCCACTTTTACTTAATGCTTAAAATGCATATGTCAGAAACAGAAATCTCTCTGGTCATTCTTAAACAAGTTCTGCTTATTAATCTGGTGTTTATCCTACTGCCTAATTTTTTCATTTCAGTGACCACATTTTTCGTTTCCAGTGGATTCTTGATCACACCTCCCTTTTCTTGAACTACCCTCTCTTCTTGTTCCCAGGATAGGTAGTTCCCTCCTTCATAATTTCAAGAAAACTAAACACACTTATTTATTCTTAAGCTTACTTGAAAAAAGGCAATCCCCTACTTTCCTGTGTTTGCGTGACGTTTCCCAAGAGTCTGATTTTATCTCGTATCTTACAATCTTTGTCCGACAGCTCATCTGATGCAAACTTTGTTCCCTGGGATGGGATCCGGGGATTGGCACAGCACAGCCAAATGAGCTGCCCACTCTGATGTTAGGGCGTGAGATCTGTTCCCCAGGGAGGGCACTCCCACAGGACGCCCGTGTGTTAGAGGCACTGATCCCGGTTTGACTCAGGGCCTCCCTGAGGCATTCTGTTCCTGAGAGTTCTGTCTGGCTCCAATTCCAGACAAGGTGGGAGGTACCCTTTGAGTCCAGTATTTCCATGAGGAGTTCTGGCCTCCGGGCATGTGGGACAGTCTAAGGCTTCTGCCCCATGCGGGACACTCTCCACCACGTTCCCCCAACCCGGTTCCCACCGCCCCCTCCCATCTCCACTTCTCCTGAGTAGCCCAGCTTCATTCAGCCTTCCCCCACCATTCTGCAGCTCCTCTCATTTCCGGTCCTTGGAGACTTTCCACTTATGTTGAAACTTGATTATTACTCTTCAAAATCCATTTGAAAATATCTTATCTGTAGTTCTCATGTGCTCAGAATTCAGACGGAGGTTTGGTACTTATTTCATCAGGACTAGAAGACCAACAAGAATGCTTCAATTTTGGCTTTGAAACATGCAAAGCGTCTCAAATGCAAATAATTTAAAGGAGAAAAATAACTATTTCCCACTGAAAGGATGGGACACCTTAACAGAAAGACAGAGGAGGAACCAGACAGAGTGATTAAAGTTCAAGTTCATGATCTCATGGTTGCATCGAAGAAAACCTTGCTTTCGAAGCTTTTAACAACAACGCAGACCACTACAACAACGCAGACAACAGCCAAAAGTTTTTTCTGTTTGCATGAAATGAATCACAGCTACTAATCACTTTATGGCCAGAGACTAGAGACTAATTCTGAGGCATTCCATTACTCAGTGTCCTTGATCTAGACGTGACTCCTTTATGGCATATTTGTCAACTTCTTTTGGTATGATAATCTCAGGGAATCTTTTTCCTTGACTTTCTGGCTGACCCTTCTGAGCAGGAAATTTCTAGGGAAATACATCATCTAACTGTTTACTCTTCGGTGATCACAGGTATGATTTTTCTAAAGCTAGTCAGCAAAAGAGAGCCAAATAAATAGAATCTAACACATTTAGATTTTACAAACATCTGCTTGCTTCCCCGCCTTTTATTAAGTATACATCATGTATAAAAATCTGTTTTTAATCAGCTAATATGTAGACTAAAGCCTGTGGTTTAAACACATTGACCTATCTGGATCCTTTGGGGTTATTCAAATTTAAATAGTACAAGTGTTACTGAAGTCCACAAAGAATTACCGAGTCACTTACAAGCATAATAAAGGGAAATGAAGCTGGGAGAGAGACTTGTTTCCAAGAAGTACCAAAGGGACTGACAACACTTCTGAAGAGAGCCCGGGTAATGGGGAGGTAACAAAATCCAGTCCTCAGTGAACCGTGCATCCATAAGCTTCTACTACGGGGACTTCTGTGGTGTTTTTGAGAATTTAACTGGATCGCTCACATCCTGTGTGGCGGTCAGCAGGTCCTATAACCTCCCAATTTTGACTGTGCTTTGTGCAAAAGAGAGATAATATTTTTTGGCGTAAGAGTCTTGGGACTAAGTGCAGAGAAGTATCTACTTCCCTAAGGCTATCTACGGAATTCTATGGGGTACCCACAAAATAGTCTGAGTTTCCTGTTCTCGCCTCGAAAACGTTAATACATTTACATCTCCTTACGGAGCTGAGCTCTGGAGAGATCCAAGGAGTTGGCCTGAGCGACCACACAAGCAGGGGGTGAGGAGACTGGGGCCACCATCCCAGCTCAGTTCTCCCAGACGGACGCCACCCGGGCCCAGCTCCCCCCCCCCCCCCGGGGATGCGCGTGTGGACAGAGCTCCCTACCTGCGCTGTTGTTAAACTCAGGGGAGGAAATGAACACATACACCAGGAACTATGCAAACATTTGTTGAAATCATGAGTTATGGGAGAAAACATTCGGTTTGGTGTCAGGGCCCCGCACTAGAGGGGCCCAACCCCAGGCCTCGGATGCTCTCAGGCTTGCTGGTGGCTTTGGGCAGCCAACACCTGTTCTTTTGGGCACCAGGGTTTTCTCGGGCCCGGGCAGGGCGCGCTGGGGGGCTGAGGGGAGTGGGGAGGCTGATGCCCCTAGGAGCAGCCTTCAGTCATCAACTACTGGCAGTAGGTAGATGAAAAGCCTGGCTTCCTTCACATCCCGGGTGGGAACCGTCTGAGTCACAACCCACAGAGCCCTTCAGGGAGCCCCACGGAGCGGGGCCAGGTGCCGGTGGCGACAAGCGGCTCCCACCCACGCCCTCTTTCTGCTTCCTTCCCTTCGTGGTCCCGCTTCCCCTCTCCCTTACAGCTGCTGCCTGGGTCGCCTTCCAACATGGATTCTGAGCCAGGGTCTTCTTCTGGGAGAACTCGACTGAAACCTTATTAGGAAAATAATCCTAGTCCGCTATTCGTGCATCTTCCTTCTCATGAGGAATAGCCACATTGACTAAAGAGTTCATTGGTCTTAAAAGACATTTGCAAATGCAAGAGATTGTTTTCTCTTCCTCCACCTCCCCTCTTTTTTTTTTTCTTTAAGATTTTATTTATTTGAGAGAGAGCGAGAGCGAGAGAGAGCTGTGGGGGGAGCAGCAGCAGAGGGAGAGGGACAAGCAGACTCTGCACTGAGCGCGGAGCCCCGACCAGGGGATTGATCTCGGGACTCTGAGATCATGACTGGAGCCGAAACTAAGAGTTGGGCGCTTAACTGACTGAGCCACCCAGGTGTCCTCTCCCCTCTTTCTAGCTTTTTCTAGAGGTCACAGATCGTCCAAATTCCGGGCTCTAAACCAGCAGCCCCTGGAAATACAATGTTAGCCATGTGTGGCTGGACCACACATGGGCCACATGGCCTGTGCAGAACCCTCCCGGCCGGAGAAACCTCCATGCCCCCTGAAGCCACCCACACCTTCCAAGGACCCCCACACCACAATCCCGGAGCCTGCTGGGCCGCCAGAGCAATGCCCTCAACTCAGCCCTCTGAGAGCCTGAGTCCGCACCGGCACCTCAGGCCTGCCATCCTCCCAGGACCAAACCCTAACCCTAGGTTGGGTGTTCAGGTTCTAGACCCCAGAGGCCTGACACCCAATTCCTCCCATGGATGGGAGCATCAGACTGACGGCAGGACTCAGCCTCTCGGCCAGGAGGAGACCGTTTCCTTGGGTGCTCTCTTAACACCCTCAGAGCCCTAGAAACCGGCACGCTCCTCTGAGGCCATTCCCGCCATGTGAATCACATTTTAAATTTTCTAATAGTCGTTGGGGCTGCCTGGGTGGCTCAGTGGGTTGGGCCTCTGCCTTCAGCTCAGGTCATGATCTCAGGGTCCTGGGATCGAGTCCCGAATCGGGCTCTCTGCTAGGCAGGGAGCCTGCTCCTTCCTCTCTCTCTCTACTTGTGATCTCCCTCTGTAACATAAATAAAAATCTTTAAAAATATTTTTTCTAATAGTCATGTTAATAAAAAATAAAAAGAACCAGTTAAAATTAATTTTCAGAATATATTTTACTTCATTCAATATCCAAAATATTATTTCAACCTGTAAATCAATATTTAAAAACTGATGAGCCAGAGCGCCTGGCCGGCTCAGTCAGTGGAGCATGTGACTCCTGATCTCAGGGTTGTGAGTTCAAACCCCACGTTGGATGTAGGTAGAGATTACTCAAGATGTTACAAAAAAAAAAAAAAAAAAAGAACCAAACCTGATGACCTATTTTACATTCTTTTTCTTTGTTTCTTTTTACTAGGTCTTTGGAATCTAGTAGGTGTTTTATACACATAACACATCTCAATTCACACCATTCAGCATGTCAAATGCCCGGCAGCTACACACAGCGAGCAGCTCTACTGCTGAACGGCACAGCGCTAGGGTCTCTCAAACAGGGGTCAGCAAACTTCTGGGAAGGGCCAGGTAGTAAATATTTTAGTTTTTATTGGCCACAACCTCTCTGTTGCAACTGTTCAGTTCTGCTGCCCTTTTAGTGAGAAAGCAGCCATGGACTCTACAGAAACGGATGGGCAGGGCTCTGTTCCAGTATAAAACATTATTTACAAAAACAGGTGGTGACTGAGATTCGGCCCATAGGCCAAGCTCCTTCCTGGGCCTGGGCACACGCTCTTCCCTTTGGAATGCACCTGCATAGCAGGAAATAATTCCACTACTAAGGGGAGGGCATAATGAAACCGTAGTACGTATTGAGTGCCTGCTGTATACCCATCACAGCTTAGTCCCTTTCCATCGGAAGTGCTCCAATATTTACTGTGGGAACAATTAGCAGGGAAGACTGAATATCCACTAGACGACTCTTCTGAAATCTAATGTAGCAAATCAGCTAACTAGTTAGTTCATTTAACAACTACTACAGATTGTTCAAACATTGTCTTCTCCCCTTGAGGGCCTTTCTCGTTGGTAGCATTGAGTCTGAGCCCAAGAAGAGGGGCTTGGCAACCAAGAAGCATTCTGAAAGGGATGCCGTGTAACTCTCTAAGACCACAAGGTTTCTGGAAAGGCAAATACTACAGTGTTGAGCAAATTTTAATAAACATGGGTTTAGATAAATAGTCTAGCAATTATCACAAACACATCTAGTCCAAATTCCACCTAAAAGCAAAGTCAAGTTGCTCCTAGCCTTAACTCATGACCTCTTCCCCAGCTGTGTTTCTCATAGCGCTGCTTACTCTCCGAAGGGGAAGGACGTGCTAAGAATGTGTCTTTGTTGAGACAGATGAGGCTTTCGTAAGCACCCAGCTGGCCGATGGAATTTACCAGGTGCCTCTTACCACCACCACTACCACCAAAGCAGAGGAATACAAATAATTTAAGATGGTCCTTCTAAAAGTAAAGCTATAAGGATGGTCCTTCTAAAAGGCAGATATGGTTTCTTAATATCAAGCCAACGATAAGATTCATGTCAAACCCGGGAAAGGCCAAGTTGTAAGCCATGACCTACTTAAACAATGAGGCTGCCCCGCACACTTTTCTGCCTCAAGGATGATTAATTTTTCCCATAATTTTTGTTTTTCACGCATACACCGCTAATGCATTTTCACAGAGCCATAATGCACCTCCTTTACCTTAGGTAGTGTTCAGGAAGCTGATAATGTAACAATTTAACAATCCCTGGTGGGGCACAAGGTTTCACACGGACCTCAACAGGGCCAGGCGCTCAGGGCTGCGGACACCAGCTGAGAATAGTAAAACCGAGCGTTGTGCTTCGACACACACGGATACCTAATCAAATGGCAAGGTAAGCAGACAAAAATACTGCTCATTTTAGCCTTCGGAGAACCTGTCCCTAAGAGTCGGGTTGCAGGGAATTAATGACTTGTCATTGAGCACTACTATTAAAATGTATGCCTGAAACAGGAGATTTCAGTAACTCCTTTTGGGTTGATCCAGGCCTTACAGAATGTTTGCTCTTACTCTAAAGCCGATGCTTTAGAATGTCTTTAAAGTATAATATTAAGTCTGGATACCTTTCAAGGCAAACACAGATCTGGCTTGTTTCAGTCCGTACTATTCAGAGCGACATTCAGAAACTGTGTTTGGCGCTCTGACACCCAACACCACCACGACTCCGGCGCGATCAGGATATGAACACGTCGAGTGCTGCAATCCATATATTTTCTTCTAAGAAACTTTAATCACAATCCTTAATATGAAAACACACACCCGTATTAACACATGCCACCTGCATAAAAGCATAAATTCTTTATATGTAACTAAACACTTAAGATGTTTTAATTACCTTGTGGGAGTTTAAGGCTATCTTCAGGTTCAACTCATGACAGACCACGAGGACGTGTGATTTATGCCGGGTTTAGTTTTTAATGCCTTTTTTCATTGGTTATGATAGTTAACATTTCCAAATGCCCTGGCAAGACAGGCCGCCCAGGGAACTTCAAAAACATAATAAAACCCAATCTGCATACAAATTTAAGTCTAGTGTTCCATGGGCTACAATTTAAGCCATTTTGATATGCGATACTGTATTTACCTTGTCACGTTTTATTTGGAATTTCCATATTAACTGCGCAGAATCTGCTCTATGTACTTATAAAGTCCATCACCAGGAATTCAGGGGTTATTATTCTAATACGGTCGTCAATAATATACAGAGAACAATCTTTAAATACTATTTATGGTCTAAAATGGCTTCAAATTTTGATGGAGATAAGTTTCTATCTTTAAGAGTTATATTCACCTAGTTATAATTTTAGCAGATCTGACTACAAACTACTTCGTTACAGGTACTAGAGATGTGAATGGCCTTTCTTGTTCACTCCTCATGCCCGGGCGCTACTTCCGCCCATAATAAGAGAGGTGAGCAACTGACTCATAATCATATTTGTTAGTTTTGAGAATCAATACTGAGGTGAAGGAAGCTGGATGATGGGGAGCCTCTGAAAATCCCCCAAATTCTAAATAATTACCTCCACTGCAACACAGAGGCCTGCAGAGAAATGTTTCAGAGAAAGTGACTGTAACTTCGATCAATGGAGCATTCCAGAAAGCATTTCTGGAGATCATGGCCTGGGTAAAAGGTAAAAATGGCCCACGAAGGTCCTGTTGGGCAGCTGTCCTGCTGCCCTTTTCCCTACTTATGGGCCCCCATTCGGGGACATGAATCAATCTCGACACAGCACATCTGTGGGGCTGACTCAAGAGAGGTAACCAACTGTCGGTCAAGAATTAGATAGTGAAAAGATTATGGGAATTTGGGGAAATGGACTAATAGTAGTTACATATTTTACTCAAAAAAAAAAAAAAAAGCTTTCAAGTTGGGGAAAATATTAATCTCCCAGCCCTGGGGTTGGCACAGCATGGCCCACAGACCAAACCCTGTTCTCCACCTGCGCTGGTATGGCTTGCCAGCTAAGAATGGATTTTCATTTTTAAATGAGAAGGTAAAATTTTGTGACACATGAAATTCAAATCTCTCTGTCCATGAAGTTTTACAGGAGCACGAATACTTTTCATCTGTTTATAGATTGTCTGTTGCTGCTTATGAGCTAGAATGACAGACTTGAACACTGTTCCTTAGAAACAATAGAAATGTCTTTAAAAAATAATCTAATAATCTAATAAGATTATTATCTAAAAACTATATATAAAATTATCTAATAATCAAATTATCTAATAATAACAATAAACTAATAATAACTATTAGTTAATGCAGAGTGTTTGCTCTGCTGGTCCCAATCATTTTAAAATTTCAAAACTCCAACTCACTTAACATTTTCAATCCCTACTATGAGAGTGTAAGTGTGCCTAAAATTTCAGTCATTTAGGTACTCAAAATTCTGAAGGCGAAGGCTCTTTTTGTTGGCTACCAAAATAATTTTTAACTCATGAAAGAAAAAAGGAAAGCTTGAAATCATGGGTGAAACGCAAATGTCTGACTAGGTTCCACAGTCAACTTCTGTTCAGAGAAGCAGAAGATTCAGGCCGGGAAAGAGTCAGAAAGGATCTTAACTGGAATCAAGGTTGTTACAGCAAGAGCATGGCCAAGAGTAGGTAAAGAAGAAAGCGCAGCACAAGGATTAGTCAGTTCTTTCCAATCTGTGACTAAGCATAAAGCGTTGGGTCGTAGGTACACACCAAATGGGGAATTACTCATCAATTCCTTTTTCCATCAATTCTATTTTCCTCAGGGTTTTTTCTTCATCATAAATCACACCTCAAAGGGGGCCTTAGAGCACAGGATAATTAATGTCTATAAAATCCTGATACCACGGATGTCCTACACCTTGTTTATGTATGTCACCTCCATCACTCAGAGATTGAATCATTTTGATCTTATCCTCCTTCCTCCATTTTAAGTCAATGATGACATTGTGAGATACTCATTAACGAACATGTTCTGGCTTTTCTACTTAAATAGGGTTTTAACTGATACCATCAAACATTTTTATCAGACCTGTCTCATGGTGGATACGTAGCCTTCAATGAATGGAAGTACATTTTCGCTTTTAAGACACCATGGGAAGACCAAATCTTTTTCTAAGCTAGTACTTCACATTCTGCAGATACTTCATTTCAGTTGATGTGAATATATTGAATGTATTTCGAGCGAAAATAGTTTAGTCTTTGATCTAATAATTCTGCGTCGATAACTTGGCTCTGTTTCTGCTGCAACATGTTTGCCCTCAAATTTTTAGGTTTTAGAGGATTATGCCTTTTCTGGACCAGCTGCTGAAAATGATTATTAAAATTCAATACATGGTCAGCTTTATTCTCGAATGTGTGGCATTCCCAGAAAGGATCCATATTGTTCACAAAATTCATATCCCCATCTGGGAGGTACACAAAATATTAAAGCCAAGGGAGGTACACTCTTTGACTCAAAAAAAAAAAAAAAGATTAAAATTCCACTCCATCTAAAGGGGTCTGGTCTGTTAAGAATTTACAAAATCAATGTTATGTAAGAGAATTCCCCATTTGGGACAGCCTAGAGAATCAAAGAATATGAAAGCATGCCATTGTTTCTCAGCCCTGAGTAACCTTCAAAGACAGAACCTTCCTTGAATTCATCCCATTCTTCATCCCTGACTCTACCACCTTGACCCAGCCATCTCCTCCTCATTTAGTAGGACTGATGTTGTCTGTCCATTCAAGGTGATTTTGATGGAGTCAAAATTAAAGAAACATACAAGTTACGGAAGGAAGGAAGCAAGATGACCGATCAGTGGATAAGTGGCTCCCATCTTGGCCTACACACTGCAGGTGCCTGGGGAATTGTGCAAACACCATGCTCAGTCTACACCCCCTTCCAAGCAGAGAGTCTGAATTACTTAGACTGCAGTAAGGTCCCAGGATTGGAATCTTTAAAACTCCCCTCAGGAGATTCTAATGCTTGGCCAAAAGCAAGAACCATTGCTCAAAATTGAGAAATCCGGTTGCTAAGTCCCTGGATCTGTAATTAAGTAAACAAAAATGAACAATTTATTCCCTTTGCTAGTTTTATACTTTCAGATTTATTCAGAATAAAAAGAATATCTTTTGGAATGCAGCATAGGCATATAGTGAGCGCAAGGACAAAATTATATCTAGATGTCGCTAGAAGTGTGAATTTATCTGAATTTATCATTAAAAAAAATCCCAGGAACTTTACTAAACAGTACTTTGCAGGGAACACTGATTGTTACTGTTCAGAAATTTAGAGGGCTTTTTGACCAGAAAATACAGGGGAATACTCTGTTCAATCATTCGAGTGTTCCTAATGTCTAAAAAAGAACTTCTGGTGACCTCAATTTGTACCCTGCAACATATTAGTGTCCTGCAAACTGGGTTTGTTGATTTTAACAGTAGTTATTTCACCAGAAATATAACAGAAGTATGCTACAGATGTTTTTTATGTGGTAAATCAAAGACGTAGAAGAAAAAAAAAAATTAAGAACCCTGATGACAAAAGAACAGATTCACTGCCCAACCCAGATTCTTTGAAAGGTCAACTCAGGCAACACAACCGCCCTGAAGACTAGAAAGGCCTCTGACGCCTGAAAGGTAAAATGCAAATATTTACAATGATGGCAACCACAGCGATAACATTTAACTCCTTCCATCTTCCCCCATAGTATTCTGTGTCTCTGATCGAGGGCCACCTGTCTACTGGCAAAAACTAGTCGTAATCATTCTAGAGTCCATTATTCCATTTGCAGGACTGCACAAAAAAGTGTCAAGCCGCCTTCCCAGAGCTGGCTTGCGTAGACATGACTGAAGACCATTTAAGGGTCAGTGTATTTCAGAAATGAACAAACCCTCATTTCCCTGGAATAGAATACATTCTGGTTCGCATGCACAGCATCTGACTCGAGAGGAAGTCAAAAAATAAATGTCACTTAAAAAAAAAAATGTTGAAAGCCATCTGGTTTCAGTCCTGGGTGCAAAAACTGTCCAATATGCAGAGAAGTGGAAGGAGGCTTACAACAGCAGCAGCGGCCTCCCTGGGGAGCTGGTGGGACCCGCAGACTCTGGGGCCCCAACCCCAGACCTGCTGAATCAGAAACTAAAGGCAGCCCAGGATTTGTGATTTAATAAGCCCTCCAGGGAATTCCGGTGAGTGCTCAAGTTTGAGAACCACTTACCTGAATGTTGTAACACCCTTCAACACGTGGGGGTTGACGGTGTTTAAAGAGAAGAGAATCTAAGTGGGAGGTAAGCAGCACCTGAGCTCTTCTTCCTGTCTTCCCTTTCTCGAGGACACCTTTAGATGGTCTTGCTTAGTCTGTGTCATCAGGCCTTATGCCTGGCCCTTTCCATAGTTCCTTCTATCTCCACTGGGGACCAGGAAGCATAATGGATGAAAGGGGGTGCTATAGCCATGGCATGGGAGAAACGAGGCAGGGCTGCAGAATCTGGAGGTGGGGGGCAATGACCCAACATCATGGCGGATGGAAGGCTTGGGAATGAATGTGTCCCTTAGTCAACTGTGCTTTTTACCCTGTCACCATTGGCAATTCTGAATTGCTTTTTCTAATAAAAGCACAGATAGAACTCAGATGTTCAGAATGTTCCAGAAAAAAAAAACCAGTCTTGGTGAAGTTGCCCCAGTGTATTCTCAATTACTTATAAATGCTGTTTTGAAAAATGTTTAAGTGGTGTTGAAAGGGGGAGAGGGCGTTCAGCCAGCAGAGGACCCAAACTCATCTGTTTATGATGAAAAAATAATGCCAGCCCCCCACCCCAACTGGCTGAAGTCATGCACCTCTTTAAGATTTGGCCTGACACAAAATGTATAAACCTGAAAGCAAGCATTAAGCTTGGCTCTCTGAACTTTTTAGTGTGAGTTTTGTCATTTGATTTTCAAATGTCTATGACCTTGGTAGACCACTGTGATAGGACACTCTGGGAAGGTAGAATGTCAACATATGACATCAGAGACAGCTTGGTAGTTCAATGGTGACAGTGAATCATAGCATAGCCTTCCATTAACCATTGTTTTTGTCCAATGCGTTACTTTTATTTGAATGAAGTGTCACTTACATAGCTAATTAATACATTTTCAAATCAGACACATTTACTATAATTAAAGGCAGACTCCGGCACCGTATAATTTTGACCGCAAGAGAGGCTTTCACCAGACTGTGTTCTTTCCATCTCCAAAGAATGACGACAAAACGGTGCCTTCACATATACATATTCCCTCGGCAAATGTGGACTCTTTGACAGTTTCAACTTTCTCCTCTGTCCCGATAATATTCAAAGTTCAACCTCAGATCTTAACTCATACCTAAACTTCCGTCTCTCATTCCCACCTCCATCCCAGCATTAAGCTTTGACGATCCCTCGTTATTTTATTTTATTTTTATTTTTAAGGATTTTTATTTATTTGTCAGAGACAGAGAGAGAGAGGACAGGCAGACAGAGAGGCAGACAGAGGCAGAGGGAGAAGCAGGCTCCTGCCGAGCAAGGAGCCCGATGTGGGACTCAATCCCAGGACCCTGGGATCATGACCTGAGCCGAAGGCAGCCGCTTAACCAACTGAGCCACCCAGGCGTCCCTCCCTCGTTATTTTAAACTCAGCTTTCTTAACTGTATCATCTGCCCCTTTGAAATTTCTTTTCACTTTCGGGCGCCTGGGTGGCTCAGATGGTTAGGCATCTGCCTTCAGATCGGGTCATGATCCGGAGAATCTGGGATTGAGCCCCACGTCGGGCTCCCCGCTCGGCGGGGAGCCTGCTTCTCCCTCTCCCACTACTGTTCCCCCTGCTTGTGCTCTCGTTCTCTCTGTCAAATAAATAAATAAATAAAATTTTTAATTAAATCTTTAAAAAATATTTTCTTCCCACCGTCTAGTCTTTACAAAGGAGAACTGCCATTCTCCAGGTTGAGAACCACAACATCATCTTAGACTCTGACCTCTCCTTCACGCATTCTATCAATCCCTCTCTACAGCTGCTTGGTTGGTTATTAAAAGATCCCTCAGCTTTGCGCTTCAGCTTTTCCTTTTCTTCCCAAGGTCACCACTCTAACCATCTTCTTCCCTGAATTGTTGGTTTTCACTCCTCGAATTTTTGCTCAGCCAAGCGGGTCCACGCGTGGTCACCAAAGTAATCTTCCCAGCAAGTTGGTATTATCATAGTACCCCATTCTCATAAGTCCAAAAGCTGTCTAGTCTTGAAGGATCAGATTCAAGCTCCTGAGTTGACATGCAAAGTCCTCAAAACAAGAATAGGTTTAAGATTTCCCCAGTAGAAGCCAGCTGTGATGACCACCGCCCTGCGAAATGAAGACTGCGCTTCAGTTACTCCGTTTTCCTTGTTGGCCAATGACCACCATGCTGGTTGTGGCTGGTTGTGCCAACTGAGCCATTGGTTGTGCTTTCCCACCTGCCCAGCACTTGTTTTGTCCCCACCCCCCCCCCCACAATGGCATCTCAGAATCTAGCAGAGTGCTGTATGGGCAAATACAGGCACTAACAAATGCTTGCTTGATAAAAGAATACGTGAATAATATTAATGCAGCTAACGATTTCCTATCTATAACAGCAATCACACAGAGCCAAATCTGAATTCTATTTCACAACTGGACAAGATTAAATCATACGTTTCTGAAGACATCAATATATATTTGAAATATCAAGCCAGAGTTCACTATATTATAAAAACACTTTGATTAAATTAGTTTCAGAAACTGCTCTCCAGCCAAGGAGCTATCTACTAGGCAATGGATCAGGCAATAAATCTTAGACTCTATGTGCTGACAGGTGTAAGATGATTTATTGAATTGTAAGACAAGGAATTGTGAAGCGCCACTAAGAAAATACACACTCTCTTCCAATGCAACGTTATTTTACTCAACAAAAGCAATTTAGGAAGATATGGTACTATTAAAATAATCGCGAATGCTTCCCATACATCGTTAATTCTATATATTAAAAATAATCCAGGAATGAAATCATTAGATCGTGCTGCTGGCCCTAGATCAGACGGATGACTTAATAATGATCCATTTCCCCGAAATAAAGCTCACCTCTGCCTGGTAATAATCAGAGAATTTACACTACCTGTGACCGCCAACACTGCTTTACCCACACATTAGCCCCCTGATTTTTACCCTTTTATCTGGGTTTTCTTTGCAATGTTACGCTATTTTATGAAAGAAACCGAGCCACGTATTTAATTTTCTCCTCATGATTCAGCTTCATTATAACGGTCGCCTGAATTTTACCATTTAACCAAGTTCTTGAAAATGAACACTAACTATTTGCAGCTATAAGCTTCTCCAATAAACAAACAATCAAAAAATTTTAAATTAAAAAAAAAATAATGTACCTAGGGGGACCTTCATGTTGGTTTAACGGCAAATAACATCCTTTGGTGGTCAGGATACAAAGGCAAGTGGACATGCCCTGGAGAGGCTGGGATGATTGCACCACAGTGGATACACGAACGGCTTGGAGGTGTACCAACCAGAAAGGCACATTTTGTTTTGTCCAGATAGAATGATACTGCTAGAGAATTTGATACTCCTGTTCTTGGTCTCTAGCTCCCGAAGAGTATTCTAGCCCTCAACAAAATCCTAGGTCTAGGAAAGAGATCTCCTTAGGAGCCCACTCTAGGATAGGGTGCCAAAGAGATCTGATACTGGCTACAGCCAGTCCTTAGGGCCAGAGGGAAGCTGAAAGATAGTGGGTAGGTGGGTTACTGGCTCCTTGTGGAACATGGATTTGTTTGCATGAGTCTTAACCATTTAGTTCCTGAAACCTTATGGAGAAAATCTGGACAGGCAGTTATGGGACACAGAAACACCAGAATCCTGAGAAAGAAGTTAGGTGCTAAAGAAAGTTCTCAGCTCATACTGCTCTCATAGCTGTGCTGTGCAGCCTGAGAGTTGGAAGTATTTCAAGTTCTCTTAAATGAGCACTTGTGATTCTATCAAGAACTTTCTGGAAGGATCCAAATACTTGGTATTCTGACACTCTATGGAAGATACCGAAGGCAGTGGGCCTATTTATCTCTTTCTCTGTCAAAAACCTTAATTCTCTCCTCTACATGGCTGAAAAGAAAGGCCTTATTCCCGAGGCTACATTTTCTCCTCCGCCTGGAAAGCTGCTGTTGCACATTAACAGACAAAGCTAGTGGACAGCTGTTTTTAGATTACACACAAACAGAAAACACTGAGTTCAGGTGTTTCGCAGCTGGGTATTACAACTTCTCACTCTCTGAAACACTAGCTTTAAAACCAGAATCTGAAGAAAACATTCTTCAAAGGACTCTGAAGCAGGCTATGTGCATTTCATCCCTTTTGATAACCAATGACAAACTGAGACTGAAAAACAGGAGGAAGTTGTCAATTGACAAGCATTTTCTTTCCTCCAGTCCTCAAGTGCAATGTAAAGATCTGGCCACTAGGGGCGCCTGGGTGGCTCCGTCGGTTGGGTTTGTGAGTCTTCGTTTCAGCTCAGGTCATGGTCTCAGGGTCTTGGGATGCAGCCACAGGGACTCTGCACTCAGTGAGGAGTCTGCTTGAGGACTCTCTCTCTCCCTCTCCCTCTGCCTTTCCCCTTGCGCACACACGCTCTCTTTCTAAAATAAGTAAATATTTCTTTAAAAAAATTCATCAATAAAAGTGAGGCCAATCCATTTTATATTATTTGCATTCTGTAGTATCGCAAAGTGTTTCCTGAACACATAAGCCTGCAATTGTAGTTTGGGGTCCATCTCAAGAAGTACCCAGAAATGTAAAAGGAAATCACAAAAATGAGCTTAAAGCACAAAAATCCCAAGTGTGAATTTTCTGAGCACCAGTGGAGTAAATGAAGAGTCGGATAGAAGAATGTGGGAGATTGGGAGAGGGCGGGCAGTTTTCAGGAAGAAACACTTATTCCAAAGGCTTTTGGGACTCTCCGTAGCCAGGTATTTCCACTACATTTTCCAGGCCTAATCAGACTCCCCAGGACTGTGGTTCATTTGTTTCCAGGCAGCCGTTTTACCATTTGACTTAAAGAATCAAATCTATAACGGGACTTTTATCGCCACTAACGCGACCCAGTGTGACCATGTTCTCATGGCACAGAATGAAACTGGCAAAATCAATGGCCAGTTAAAATTGTTAACAAACCTCTGGATCATATCAATTAAATCCTTCATAGAATTTTCACCTAAATTAAACATTACAAATGTACAGCTGGGAGGCATGTTAAAAAAAAAAAAAAAACCCTCCACTGTATACATTACAACCATTAATGTATTTTGCAGATTTTTTTTTAGAGGCTGGGATGAATTCAAATTGACCATGTGTATGCTGTCTTTGGCAATCATATGGTTTTCCAAAACAATTATAAAAATTTAAAAAAATTTGCTCCTTGCTACTAGTGTATACAATGTCTCTATAGGGTACTTTGTGCTATCCCAATAAATACTCAGTACCTTACAAAAAGGTTGCAGGTCACTATTTATCAATGTCTGCCAGCTGTTAAGAAATGAAAGAGTCACCATGAGGGTCGGGGTGGGGAATTTAAGACTTAATTAATGTGGTGATTAACATCACAAATGGTGTCTAAACAAAATGCTGAAGAAGAAAAGGAATGAACTTGAAACTTTGCTGCTCAAAATACTTTCTTTCCTGCAACTATTATATGAGTCAATCATGAAAAATAAAATTTTTTAAATAATCATAGACTAAATATAGCATCCAGGTTTACTGGATAGTAACCTTTTTAAAAAAAAAAAAAGGTTTATTTATTTATCTGAGGTGGGCAGGGCAGAGGGAGAGGGAGAGAGAGACTTAAAGCAGACTGGGAGTGGAGGCTGAGGCCAGGTCCATGTTAGGACCTTGAGATCACCACCTGAGCAGCAACTAAGAGTCAGATGCTTAACCAACTGAGTCACCCAGGTGCTCCTGGAGAGTAACCTCCTTGAAGACAAAGGCATCTTTGTGCTAATACTAACCACTTCCCGTCTGAATACTGAGTAGGATCAATAAATGTCTGAATTGCATTGGAACACAGGGGGACATGGACGGTGGGGGTAACTCAAGTACCCCCATTCCATTCTACTCTGGACTCAAAACACTTTGAAGATACTCCACCCACTTCACACTGGAAGGCACCATCATAATTACATTTAAGTTTACTTTTCTTTTGAATTAAAGAAAAAGAACCGAAGAATTTAGTGCAATTCAATTACAGCTCATTAAGTGGAAGTCTTAGCTCAATGACCACGTCCCAAACACAGAATAATCTTCCCCATATGACACACTTGCTGGTATATAAAAATCCATAGTAATCGCCACACACCAAATTCTAAATACTTTCCATCCAGTTTGAAGTGTGTTAAGTACTTGTCCGCTCCAAAAGATCGACCACAAGTTAAATCCCAATACGTCTGACAATATTCGATTCTGGAAAACCAATGTTCACAGCCACACAAACTCAGCACTGGGAATGTCCTCTCGGGTTCTCCTACCCTCTGTGCGCCTCTCATTCTCCTTAAGTCACACTGAGTATATCTCATTCCAATGCACTTGGTCATTCTCCTACCCCAGCTAGAAAGGTGGCCTAGGATGAGGCGATGACTCCTTCGTTTAGAGCTGGACGAGGCGTTTCCTCTTTCCATACTGCCTCCTCATGAAATAGAAGAGTCGTGTTGGGAACAGTAATAACAGTAGTGATTTAGTCACAACAAAAAGTGCAGCCACAAGAGAAGGCAGTCACGGCTACAGTAGTCATGGTAACAGCAGCTAGCATTTACTGAGCATATACTGTGTGCCGAGTATGGGCATATTTTATCTCTAGTCCCCTTAATGATGCTACAGGCTGGCATTAGTACCCTGATCTTTACTCATGGAGAAACATACGCAGAGAACCTCACTTGCCCAAGTTCACGTGGCTTAGTGAACGCCGGAACGGAGCCCGAACGCCCAGCTCTGTTTGATCCCATGCTCGTTCTCCATCCCCACCCCCAAGACACACACTATCCGACTTCTGGAGGAGACGCACATCTTCATTTTCATGGCACCATCTTCTAACAAGGCAGTTCATTTCAGTTGCTTTTTTTTTTTTTGTACCCTTTGTAACATCTCTAGAAAATGCCTGTTCTGAGTATAGCAGCTTGTGCTGGTTTCACAAACTGAGACACCAAAGACAAGAGTTGGTGCTTCAAAGGGAAGGTTGGGGTTTCCAAGGTTACACTTACAGGAGAAAAGCCAATAGGCAAGACTCTTCACCGGAGTGGCCCTGATTAGAACCACGAGGATCAGCAATCTTAGGCGACAGTAACTGCACAGTACGGAAGGCCCTCTGCTTACCAAGTACTCAATTAAAAGACCTTTAAATTAGGAAATACTTTTCAACCATGAATTGAACTCTTTATCCGAAGACTATTCAGCAGAAGGGAAATATTGTTCTATTTTAGTATCCAATTCAGTCTAAATAAAACCGACTCTGGGCCACTGACCTGACTCAGATCTCAGAAACAGTAACAGGACTGCCCCCAACCTAAGAGTACAAATATATGTATTCCAAATCATTGTCCCCCCTAATTCCACAGGTTTCTCCCCAATTTTTATTATGGGTTAATTCTGATTTAGCTTGCTACCAATGACAGGGGCATCCATTTAGCCTGATGAAGGTCTGAATTCCAATTGGTAAGGAAATGTCAACAGATTAATTCAGACCAAGTGAAAATGACGAGGCCCTACGTAGTAAAAAGGCACCGTAATTCAAAATCCTAATTTGTAGACTTACCTAATTTCAAAGGTAAGTTTTAGATCATTCCAAATGTACGCCTTGACTCACTTCAGGATTTTAACAAGAAAAAAATATCTGGATATAAATGTGTTTGTGAAGCCCGAGGTAGAAAACATTTTGGAAAGCTTCAGCCCTGCTTTCTATAAAAATGTGGACTCCTGAGGCCAGATCGATTAGACTTTCAACACACAGTAGGTGACTAGGATACCAGCTGACAAGCTCCGAAGGGCAGTTTGGGAGTCTCTTTGGCTGCACGTGACTGAAAGAGGAATAAAGCATCATTCTTTACCCTTTGCTCAGTCCATAATCAGAGAAAGGTTCCTATTTTCCTTCAACGCATCTCATAATCCCTTTGCCAAAAGGAGGAAAGTCACGTCAATATTCAGATCACAAAATTAAAAGATAGGGAGACGTTCCCAGAAAACAGTTTCAAGGTGGGATGCGCGCCTGTGGGGACAAGATGATCATTTCTGAACGCAGGAGGGGGTGAGAGGAGAAAGAAACATTCGAAATAACGTAACTTTCGCCTTCCCAAACAAGGCTCGGGTAGTTTTCTTTTGCTGCTTTTAAGAACTTCTGTTTAGGGCGCCTGGGTGGCTCAGTGGGTTAAAGCCTCTGCCTTCGGCTCGGGTCATGATTCCAGGTCCTGGGATCGAGCCCCGCATTGGGCTCTCTGCTCAGCGGGGAGCCTGCTTCCTCCTCTCTCTCTCTCTGCCTGCCTCTCTGCCTACTTGTGATCTCTGTCTCTGTCTCTGTCTCTCTCTCTGTGTCAAATAAATAAATAAAATCTTTTAAAAAAATAAAGTAAATGAAAAATAAAAACTTCTGTTTATCACTTTGCAGTCACGATGCTCCTACTTATATTTTCTTAATTTTTTCCTTTGTTAGCTCTGCTTGGCAGCATTGGCTGCTGGAGTAAACTCTGTATTTGAAAAAGCTTCCACTTTAGATTTCCAGAACTTAAAAAAAAATACTGAATATTGCCAGTGCATTTTAAATGGAACTCCCAAACAATAGCATGTCCTACATGGACTTCCCATGGGAGTTGAAGACTTTACAAGAGAAATGGCCAAGACCCATGAGGCTGCTTCCTCCATCCTGCCCGTCTGGGGCACGCCTGAGAATGTTCTGGCTTTATGCTCTCTGCTCGTTGTCTTTGACTGCATGGAATTTATTACTTAGGAAATATTTTTAAAGTATTTTTAAGCAATAGTTATTCTTTAAGCAGTAACAGCAAAAACAAACAAACAAACCAACATTTTGAAACACTAAAAGGAAGAACAATTGCTTTACTTTAGGGGAAAAAACAAGTTCTGAAATGTTGTGGTTTCACGAAAATTATCTTCAGTTCAGCAACTCATAAATCATCCTTCAAGGGGTCAGTGGCGCTTAATGACCACACTCTGTCTTCTTTATAGCTGGGCTGGGTTTTGGGTTTTGGGGGTTTTTTTGGGATGATAGTGGGAAACAAACCTATTTTTTACAACATTTTCTATGCCTGTTGTCCATCCCACAAAGACAACCTCAAGTGTAGAGCTTATCTGGATAAGGATCGGCTCAACCTTCAGCAGCTGTCTTATCACCTAACACTCCCTTGTCATAAGAAACGCATGGGATTAACTCCTATCACTCACCTTCTAGAACACTCTTTTGCAACACTTTTTTTTCATAAAATCACTTAGGGCTATGTAACTCTCAATAGCACAGGGAAAAATGATTCTCCCTGAGCCCTGAGAATCAAAGATGAAGGCAGCAGTGAAGTTTTAGTAGCATGGAGTAAGCCAAGTGGAGAAAGCAAACTTCAATACAGCTGTCGTCACATCTGTGGGGGGCATTGCAGAGAGGGGGCATCACCGGAAGAGGGCACCATAAAGGGGGCGGGGGTCATAGAGATGGATAAGGGACACTTCCTGTGGGAAACAAATTTCATTTTGTTTCACCATCTCTAGTGTTTATCCATTCAGAGAAATCAATGACAGAAACCCATTTTATCGTTGTAGATACAACTGATTTTTTTAAGCACTTTTATTAAATGTATTCCTTAGACACAAAATAAAAGAGATAGAATAATCTTCTCTGAAAAATACAGACAAGTAGGGGCACCTGGGTGGCTCAGGTCATGATCCCAGGGTCCTGGGATCAAGTCCTGCATCGGGCTCCCTGCTCTGCGGGGAGCCTGCTTCTCCCTCTCCTATTCCCCCCGCTTGTGTTCCCTTTCTCACTGTATCTCTCTCTGTCAAATAAATAAATAAAATCTTTAAAAAAAACACGGACAAGTAGGTAACTAACAAATACAGGTAAATCAGTCTCCAAGAAAAAAGGCCAGACTCAATGGCTTTTGAACCTTCCAAGGAACTCATTTTTATGAGTGCATTTTGGAAGAAGTGCTCCGCAAACAGCAAAACAGACCAGCACTGTGCTCAGAGCCAAACACATAACTCTCCACATTAATTGTGATGGCTTCATTTCCTCTGCCTTGGCCTTACTTCACAGTCACTCCCAAGGCCTCCAAAGGAGGCACCTCTAGCTATTTGACTGAATACTCAAATTTGCTCAGAGTTATTCAGGAGAAATCATTTTCTGACTTTGCAGATGAAAATATCTCTTGGATAGAAATCGTGTTGACTGGCCTATTCCTTTAGTAAAACAGAGACACTGTGACTATTATCATCATCTTAAATTTGATAAGTATTTTCAACACAAAGACCTCCTATCTCTGGGCGGTAGGCTAAGTACACGAGGAGGCCTGTGTTAACTTACAGAAGGGTACTTATTTAACTTCCACACAAACTGGGTGTGTTTTAGACCCTGCCTCAAACAGGAAGACGACATCAAATGGAAGAACATTTCCCGAATGCTAGTCTGTTTGTGGTCTGGCATATGGATTTCCACTCACCAGCTGTGAGTGGTCTGCGACCGCTCACACTAACCAGCTGTGAGTCCCAAACCAGGGGGCGACAAACTTGAGCCCGTGGTCCCAACTGACCCGCCACACCCCCCAATGTGAGCATTGTCTGTGCTGCTTTCACACTAAGGCGAGTTGAGTGGGTTCCAAAAGAAGCCGGATGGCCCACAAAGCTAACAATATTTAGTAGCTAGCTCTTACGGTGTTTGCTGACTCCTGCCTTGATAAATTAACCTGACCTCAGTTTCCCCATTCATAATTGAGAGGCTGTGCAAGACTGAACTTTTTCTAGCAAGGTTGCATGTTAGAATCCCTTGGGGTAGTTTTTGGAAAATCCCAGGGCCCGAGTTGGAACCCAGACGATCTCGTTGCACTGGGCTGGGCACCCCACTTAAGGTGATCTGTGTGCAGCCAGGACAGGAACCACGGGGCTAGACGATAACAAAGTCCCCCCCAGGTCAGGGCTTCTGCGATGTGCCCCTCTTGTGGAATAAATCGTGTCGGCCTGCAGGAACAGGCCCCTAGAAATGAGGTGGGCATTGACGACTCACGTCTGAGTCCAAGACTCACATTCCAAGCCTTCGATCTGAGAAGCTGAGAATCAACAGTTTTTGCAGAAAAAGAAGCAGAGCTCTAGAAATATAAACAGCTCCTTTGGAAGATAGACTGAAAACAGACTAATAGATTCACTGAGTAACTTCTAAACTGTGGAAATAATTCACCTTGAATGTATCCCAATTAAAACTATTATACATCAAATGTAAGCCACTTGGGGGAAAAAAATCTCTCAGCCGCCAGCCTGTTCTCTGCAGACTTCCCGCTTGGTCAAAAGCCCCGGGCTGTCTCCGACACAGACAGCCACACCTGAAAGGTCGCCCCGAACGTGAGTCTCAATGACTCGGAAATCTACGGGGATAGCGGATAATGTCAAGTGCACCTCAGTCATATTTGAGGAAGGGATTAAAGAATATTTAATAAGTTTGTGGAAGTTTAAATATTGCTGAGACAGGCCGAAGGACGGCCTGTGCGGGCCCAGACTGCTCGAGTTGGGCTGGGGGCCCGGGGTGGGGGAATCCGCCATGCAGAGAGCCTTGGGGCGCTGCTAGCCAGCCACTCGGGGCGGCCACAGATGGGGGAAGCGGGATTCTGCGAGGCTGAGTTTTCCCCATCTCCAAAGAGATTTGGTTTTGGAGGTCACACAGATAAGTCAACGTCTCTGAGAGCGAAGCTGAGCATTTCCCTTGGTGTCACTAAGAAAGACGCTTTGGGTCGGGGCACCTGGGTGGCTCAGTGGTTTAAAACCTCTGCCTTTGGCTCAGGTCATGATCCCAGGGTCCTGGGATCGAGCCCTGCATTGGGATCTCTGCTCGGCAGGGAGCCTGCTTCCCTTCCTCTCTCTCTGCCTGCCTCTCTGCCTAATTGTGGTCTCTGTCTGTCAAATAAATAAAATCTTTAAAAAAAAAAAAAAAAAAAGACATTTTGAGTCAATCCAAGGGTGTCCTGGCCCCGGCATTTGGGGCCGGGTGATTCTCTGTTGTGGGGGCGGGGGGGGGGGCGGTGGTGCTGTCTTGTGCTGACCTTGACCCCCCAGATGCCAGCATGGGCCCCCTTGCCTCATGGGTAGCCAGAATGAGGCAGTTGTGGACTGTTAAATTTACCCCCTAAGCAAATCACGATTTCTTAGTATCCTGCCTCAAAGTGGAATTAAAGAGAACTGTTCTGAGGCAGCAGAGGACAAAATCTACACACAAAAAGTATACATATACATACTAGTTAGTTTATCCTACCCCTTGTGAATGACAAATGTTTCATCACCTCTGCCTGAACTAATAAAGTTTAAAAAGAAAAAAATCAAACAGTCTCTTCATAATACTTTCTCGAGAGAAATCACTGGGGAGCAATTTGTAGTTTCAGAAATGAACGCAGGGACCTGAAAGGCAGTGTTTCACTTGCTTATGTATTCAAAATTCAAAAGAATGGCTGGTGGGCTAGGTATGGTTTTCCTTTTTTATCTGATGGGCACTTTCTACCAACACAGTGGAGACTATAATCTGATTAAATTATTATGGGCTGTTCCATTTGTTTCAACAAGTAGTTACTACTGATAAAATACCTTGTAGCTTTCAAAAACGCTGTAGTCATTGAAAAATGAGTAATCCAATACAAAGGGGCTGTGTAAGATACAGTCACCGGGCTTGAGAAATGGACAAATGGCTGGGCTGGGAAGGCTTGTGCCCCGAGAATGTTTATAAAATAATGCCAAATGCTATGTAATTAGGAAGGGGGGCTAAAGACAATACAGAAAGTCTGAGATAAGGGAATTTCATTAAAAGCTGAGCTCGAGAAACCCTCAGGGAGCCTAGTGTTGGGTCCTTTCAGAATAATGTGCAATCAATAGAGGAAGGGACAGAGAGATTGAGGAAGGAGGTTATGCACTTGTCTTTACAGCAACTTTACATCATCTGGCTTCTCAGAAGAACGTGTATTGTCCTGATTATGACAGAAAGAGGCTTAAAATTTGGAGTAAGGGAGGACAAGATGGAAGTCTTCAGGGAGTAACAATAGGAATGGAGCGGGGAGCCGCGATCCTTCGTCCCGGGCTTCTCAAGGACCAAGTGTTACAGGATTTCATCCCGAATTATTACCTCCTGTTTTACCAAGGAGCAAATGAGGCTCAGAGAAGTTAGTTTTGCTTTTTTCCTTCACCTAAATGCACACAACTTGAAAACTGCAAGGCCAAGCCACAAGTTGCCCTCCGACTCCGATCCCGTCTCAGACTTGCTGACTCAGAATCTGCATTGAATCACAAGACCCCAAGTGGTTCCCATGTACATTTGTGTTTGAGACATTCTGGTCTAAGAAATGAATTTAAGCAAGCCTACAATTCCAACTGAGAAGCAATCGTGGAGAGAGGAATGCATAATAGATCAAAAAGCTTTATTAACAAACACAACTAACATAAAAATGGTAGTGACCATTTTTATTTGCAGCCGTGCTTTGCCAAGAATAACTAAATATGAATAAGAACTCAGTGAGGTCTCTTAAGAGAGTTGAAATGTCAAATTCGTAGACTGCGACTCTAAATTTACATTTTTAACCAGGGCAAATAAATCACCACATTTCAAGTGATGAAATGAATTTAGGGACCGTCAGGAGATTCGTTCATTCCTTCATTTAACACCTACGTATGAAGGAGCTGGTGAGTTTTGAATAACTCAGCATTACTATAAATACACGGAAATTATTCCACATGGATTTTCATATTCCAACTTTCTATCAGGATGGAAAACAGATCATCTTCAATCACAGTCACCACGTTCAAGGAAATTTCTTTGCTCAGTCCAGGGAGCCCTGGTGTCAAAAGGAAAGGCAAAAGTGCTTCATCTCTCCATCACCCGAGCTCTTCTTCCTCGTCACTGCTTCTTCTGAAGCACATTTGAGCCATCGTTCTTTCAGTCTTCATCATAGGTGGTGATTCATTAGGGGCAAAATGGGCTCCCTGGGAATAAGCCCCCAAACTTCTCTAACCATGGTTATGTTATTTAATTTCTTGTGGCCTCGTGCTCCACATGATTAAAAAGGTTCCTCGGAACCAAGCTTCTCCCACCCACTAGATTCTGGGCTAGACACTCGGCCCTACATTATCTCATTTAATCCCCCGAGATCCCTAATGAGCAGGTATCATCATACCCACACGGTTGTTCCAAGGATCAAATAATACTTGAGAGTGCTTTGCAAACTATCAATCTGGAGATTTACCAGTGCTAGTCATCACTCCCGGTAATAGCTGCTCCTGGATGTTGAGTCAACAAATACCCTTGAACCACATCTGAAAGCAACTTAAAGCAGCATCTTGAAGGCTCACTCCCTCTCCCTGCTACCAGCCAGCCTCGGCCTACAAGACTTTCTTCTAGAGGCGTGGAGGCAGCATGATGGCCTTGGAGGACATCCCCCTCCAAGCTCCTCAGGTGGGGTTTGTACAGGTACCCTAGGTCTCCTAGATCTTCCAGAGCTCTGGACAGCCAGGTCAACGATCAAAGGAGAGAGAAATAAACCTCCCTACCATGCCAGGATATTCAGCCTAACGCCCAAGTTCATTAAAAAAAAAAAAAAAAAAATCCCGCCAGCTGGCTTGGCAACACAACACCACTTCCTCCAGTTGCTTCTCACAATGTCTTCCTACACATGGGTCCCTTCAGAGCGGAAATGACGTCAGCCGCTTCCGAGCCTGATATTTACCTGACCTGGGAGCGCTGCTCAGGAAGGACACGGAGACCTCTGAGGAAAAGCACGTGAGAAGCGCTAGCAGCCCAGCCCGTGAGGAGCAGACCTTTAATAAGAAAGGGCCTGGCCCAGATTTTATTACGGATCGGAGCCCTCAGCTTTTGCTCTGACCTGCCGCTCCAAGGAAATGCACATTGCAAATGTTAGTATGTGGCTGCTGGACGGTGTTTTCCCCAGAAATGTGTTTCCCCTTCAGCTTTTGGAATTAAGACAATTTCCAGACAGCGACACCAAAGTCAGCGATTTCTGATGACCAATCAGATTAAAAACTATCTCACGGATTGACTTTCATAGAATTCTTTTCATAGTCCTTTTATACACTCCTATCGTGTGTTATAATTACATCTGGACTTATCTTAGTTATTCATTTCTGCATTCCCAGAGTCTACCCAGTACTGATCTCATCACCTACAAACAAACAGTCATTGGGTGAATAAATAAGGATTCTTTTTTTTTTTTTTTAAGGTACATTGTTTTTTTATTTATTTATTTATTTATTTTTAATTTTTTATTTTTGATAAACATATATTTTTATCCCCAGGGGTACAGGTCTGTGAATCACCAGGTTTACACACTTCACAGCACTCACCAAATCACATACCCTCCCCAATGTCCATAATCTTTTTTTTTTTTAAGTAGGATTTGATAAAGCAGATGGGGAGTAGAGATCATCTATAAAGGCACAAACAGGGTAGAAGCTTTTCACGAGTCCCGTGTTGTTTTAGTAATAATAACCTAGTTTATACCGATGTGAATAAAAACCCTTATTTTCCTGATTCCCCCCTCTCCCGCCACTAGGATGTAAAGACGATATGAGGGAGGAGGCGGATGACAACACAGCTGCCCTATGCATTCTGTCCCAGGGATGCAGAAGGAGAACACTTAAGAACAAGTTCAGGGTCACTACAATGCAGGGGCTCTAAGCGTCTCAAGCCTTTCCCTTCTGCAAGCCCCTGAACTCCAGAGCCTTCCTCCTCTTCCAGCCCTAACCAGGGAGACAGCTGCTAACAGAGCCCAGGCCAGCTCGCTCTGTCCCTCCTTCACCCACCGAGGGCAGGCTACAACAAAAAAGAAAGCTGGCCAATGGAGCTTGTGACGGGTCCGAGCTGCCTGCCCGTCATGTCACCTATATTCGTCTCATCTGTCTCTACGTGTCTGTGAACGCGACAGTCATGGCAGACACCTCAGCCAGCTTCTCTGTCCTAGGAAATTGCCACAAGGCCTCCGTCAACACCTGTGGGGTTGATTCCATCAGATAAAAACCAGGAGTGCGAAAGACTAGCTCATTCACCACAGACTGGACTTCAAAATGGTGCCTGTTCTTCAAGCCCTCTCTTTCAGTCTACTCCTCACTGCTTCTTAAAAGTTCATTTTACTACCTAGCTTGGTTTCGAGAGAAGGACAAATCAAAGTTTCCACCCAATTATAATTCCCCTGAAGGTTGTTCAGTTTCCCATGTCAACCAGAAACACAAATCGACCCTATAACCACTGAGTAATTTATGATACTGTCAGGAAATCCACTATTGGATTACACCAATGAAGCCTTTACTGTAACAGTAAATGCCCAGATATAATAATACCTCACGCTCATGGAACGCTTACTATGTGCCAATCACCACGGTAGGCACTTTACAAGCATTTTCTTTTTTGATGAGAAATGCAAAATGTGTTTCCTCTGTCAGCTGAAAAGCTATCCTCACGGGTATGCAAAGACTTTAAGTATCATGCCTCGAAGTCCAAAGCATCAAGTGAGTAAGTTTTAAGTGGATTTTGTAAATGCGATTTTATCAGATTTTTCCAGAACACTTACGTCACCTATTGAGAATGAATAAAATCTTTAGCCACATTCAATTTCTCAGGCCACTCACGTCTTCTTTATTACTCATCCAGTATCAAAAAGAAGGACTTAATTCATGTCAATGACATGGAAGGAAGGAGAATTTTGAATATCTCAGCCTTAAAAAACCGGACTGCTCAGTTAATGTAATTTCTGCATATTCTACTAGCTTTAACTCTGGACCCACCAAGATGAATCACATTCTTTCACAACTTTTCAACCGAACTCAAGTACCATGCACAAACAGATACTCCTCACTTACACTCACTCAGCTTGTATATTTAAATAAAATTAAATTGTTATCTGTATATTAAGACACTCAGGGAAAAAACTCCCCTGAGGGAAATTAATGAGCTCATTTAAGCTGCAATTAACAGTTCATTTGTTTCCACGTGAGCATCCTCTTCTCTGTGGTGTCCCTGAGGGCACCGGGGTCCATCTCTGAACCTGCCTCTTGACATGAGGTCCAGCCCCTCAAGACAACCCAGCCTACACTGGTGCAGCAGTAAAAAATAACGACATACGGATGTCTTTTTTTTTTTTCTTAAGATTTTATTTATTTATTTGTCAGAGAGACAGAAAGAGAGTGAACACAAGCGGCAGGCAAAGGGAGAAGCAGACTCCCTGCCACGCAGGTAGCCCAATGCGGGACTCGATCCCAGGACCCTGGGATCCTGACCTGAGCTAAAGGCTGCCGCTTAACTGACTGAGCCACTCAGGCATCCCAGCATGAGATATCTTAAAGCAGCTTTTTGGTGGTCCTAGAGGCATCAGCCTACATCCACGATGGTGGCTTATATTCAGGCCAGTTTTGTTCCAAAACACTGTAAAATCACCGTATTTAGTCTCAACGCCTCAAAAGGAGCCTCAGGGATGCCCAGAGCACTGAGAGGCAAGATTCATGTGCTAGCACTGGCAGCTGCGGCAGGAAGGAGCGGAAGACACAGGACAGACTGGGCCACAGAGTGGCTGTGTCTAGACCTGGTGCAGGCACCTCGCTGGGTGCTCGGCGGCAATGCCTGTGACTGCTCTCAACCCGCAACTCCTCATCTGCAGAAGGGGGATAAGACAAGGGGAGCACCAAGGTTGCTTCTGGCTCTAAAACATTACTTAGCTGTATTAGCAGGCATTCGGAGGCTTGAACGGCACCCTTCTTTGAGTGACTCAAAGAGTCAGAAGAAATTAGCACACGTCATCCCCCGTGTGTCGCGCTGCACCAGGAAAGCAGAAAAAGAATCACATTGATGCCTGGATCCAAGAGCCAAGCGATGATACCTTCCTGTTTCTTCCCGGGCAGGATGCTGAATCCCCACCGCTGCATGTTTCTGTTGACAGTGTGGTGGGTTTTGAGCTATGATACTACTTCACCTTGTCACTTAAAAAAGAGACCATAAATTGTAAAGAAATGTGAATGTCTTTTCCCCCTCTATTTCTTCTGTGGACGCGGATAGGTTCATTTGACCTTACCTTGAGAAAATATGCATTTCATCAGCCTCTCTCTCAAAAACAAAGTCACTTCAGTGTTAACCACATAGAGAAGAGTAAAAATGTCCCCAACTCTTAGGTAGGCATTCAATGGCTTTCAAAATCTCCCCCAACATGATTCTTCCAACATTCTCTCTCCTGGCCCCTCAGTCGGCACCCCGGGCTCTAGCCAGCATTGTCTAGAATCTCTAAACCATCTTGCAGATTCCTGCCAACAGGTCTCTGCTGGCCTCACTACTGTGGAAGGCCTCTCTCTACTTTGATGCATAATCCACCGATCTGTCATGGCAGCTTAAAACCCACCACCCCGAAGCGAGGTTTCTTGTCTACTCAAGACCAGTCATCTCTTCCTCCTTCAAATCCCAAAACATACGTCTCTAACCCATCAATTCTGGACACGTCCATCAACAAGTGTTTATTCACTGTTCTGCCTCTGCCCTTTCCCGGGGGCTTTAGAAACAAAACGACAAAACACATTAAAGCAACAACATGGACCCTTATCTCACAAATAATACAAGCTATATTACAAAATAATTGGAAGGCGGTCTTCCTCCCAAGTCCATACCTTACCCATCACACCACCCCATTCTAGCCCCTGGTTTCCAAGAAACACTGTTTTGTTCTAACATATATTGCGGGCTTCCTCTGCTCTAGGCATGACAGTGAGGTTTATGTAAAATATTTTATTTTGTTCTCCCAAGTGTCTATGCAAGTAAGTACATCGTTAGCTCTGTTTTTTGAACAATAAGCAATGTACCCAAGAATTACATGTGTTTACACAGCCACATGACTGTATACTTATTTGTGTATTTTCCAGAACTCGTCAAACTTACTGCAAATGATTCCAATGATAATAAAGCATCAGGCAAAAATACCTTCCTCTTTGCAGGTGAAGGAAGGGAGAGGAGATTCTTCAGGGAGAAGGGTGTGGCCTTAAGCTTACTGTTAAAAACTTATCCTCAGAGATGTTTTCTTTTACTCTGTGTATCATAAATCCTTTCAGTACCAAATGAAGAAAATTCAAATACAGGTTTAACATAACTTACAAATACTTGGAAACCATATTTTTATCGCAAGGGGACTTTAAACATACACTGCAGATTGAAAGAAACACAAGCAGAACTGCATTTTGAAGGGCCCAGTTAGAACTGGTGAGACCCCATATAACCAAAACATTTTACAAGACATATGTCTGACTCACCCACATAGTACACTGGTCTGTGGCAAAACGTCATAAGGTATAGCTATATTTTAGATTAAAATCTAGCCTGGAATTATTGTGAACTGGTTTGAATTACTATATAGGGTTGCACAAGGGATGTCATGTGAGATAACAATAAAAAAGAATGACTAATCCC
Organism: Mustela nigripes; assembly: GCF_022355385.1. Lineage (NCBI taxonomy): Eukaryota > Metazoa > Chordata > Mammalia > Carnivora > Mustelidae > Mustela > Mustela nigripes. Next base: position 117,266,770 of record NC_081575.1, on the reverse strand, counting down.
GGGGAATTTACAGACATCTAGCAAATTCGATACTGTTTTCTAATAGGCTTGGAATGGTGGTGCAACGGTCCTTTTCTGGGAAGCCCTTCTCCAGCGCTTGGGTGTGGGGTTGGTGTCCCAGCTTTGGGCATGCTGGGCCTCCCTCCGCCACCAACAAACATTTACATGATTGGAATTCTCTACTAGACTACAAGTTCCATGAAGAAGGAGACTGTGCCTGTTCATTTATTCAGCATCTATGAGCTTATTATTTGGTGGCCTGTTAAAAAAACCTACATGCCACTATCGCTGGCTGGAGTATAAATGAAACAATGGGTACGGTGGGTCTCCCAAGTGTCCCTCACACGGTAGCACGAAACCCACGTGAACACCACTTGTTGAGACTCAGTTTATCAAAATTCACACCATTCAAGCCAACAAAGTGCAATATAGATCACAATACTGGTTGGCGTCCAGGTGGATAAAATAAAATATGCTGTAATAACTGGTTCTGCTCTTATTTAGAAATTCTCTTACAGAATGTTTCTTCCTACAGAAGGATGAATACCTACACCATTATTATGAATTCAAGTTTTCATGCAGGGTTTGTAGTCGATCACCAGTCAAGCAGCTGACAAGAATTTGTAGAGAATTAATGATCCGCGAGCCCCCATGGTCAGTCTTAGGTGAGTGATGGGGTTGTATGAGCAAAGGGCTCTGCCTAACCTTAGGCAATAAAATCCTTGATGGAGGGAGAGTATGTGCTCAGTTGACTAGACAATTAGGTATACACTGAAGTCAGTAACGGCTATGGGTAGAATTGTGCCCCATCTCCCAATTCACATGTTGAAGTCCTAACCCCCAGGACTTCGGAACGTGACCTTACTCGGGTACAGGTTCACTGCCAGTACACTTAGTTATAATGAGGTCATACCAGAGTACAGTGGCTCCTTCCTCCAATATGACTGGTGTTCTTTATAAAGCAGGGAGATGCAAACACAAAGACAAGCACACGAGGAGAATGCCAAATGAAGAGACGAGAGGAGACAGCCACCTACAACCCAAGGAGAGAGGCCTGGAACGCAGCCTCCAGAACTGTGAGATAGTTAAGTATCTGTCCTTCATGTCACTTTGTGGTCCCTTGTTACGGCGGCCCTAGCAAATTAATACAGTGCTAAACACTAAATTCCTCTCAGGGATCAGGGTTTCTCAACCTGGGCGCTATGGACATTTGGGGCCGTATAACTCCCTGTGGTGGGGGTCCAGCCTGCACAATGGAGGGTGTCTAAGCATCGCCAGCCTCTATCCACATCAGGGATACACCATGCAACACACACACACACACACACACACCCCTTTTCACTGGAACCTGTACTATATCGGCTACTATTTTCAAAGAAGAAACAAGTTCTAGAAATTCTAAGGAAAGAGAAAAAAAATGTCTAGCCAAGTATCCACTAACAACTTTCCCAAATGCAAATAAAGCACACGACTTTCAAAATTATGGAACCTTACAATCTACAAATGAAACCCAAGAGCAAATGCCTCTGCTTTACCTCCAGATGAAAAGGACGACGCAGCAAGGTGGAGCTTTCATTGGAGCCTTTATCAAATGATGACAAAAGTCCAGTGGGACGCCCCATCGAAATGGGCATAACACAAATGAATGCCTGGAGCCAGCCTTGGGAGTCACAAATGCAAAACAATGGCTTGGACCTTCACCGTCAGCTAACTTGAAGTGGGGCTATGCCAAAGTTGAAGGGCAAGGAAAGGTCAACTCTTCTCGGTTTCTGTATTTTTATAGGTATAACTAGAGAAAAGAAGCAAGAGCCCCAACATTGTATGCTGGGATGGAAAAAAATGGAATTACTGCACTGTAACTCCTTGAAAACTCTGTAATACATTCTACTAAATTCTCTTCTACATTCTATGGTTCACGAATCAAACTTTTAATCCAGACTTGAGGATTGAGAACCTTCTTAAAATTCAATTAAAATGATACAAGCAGGTCCACATTATGACATGCATTTGGCAGGAAGACTTCTTTTTATCTTAAAAGTGAGTGCAGGAAATGCTGGTTTAATTTTCTCTTTGCTTCAATATTTTATGAGTGCCTCCCAATGCCTAGTGTCTCACAGCACCAGATTACTGACACGGCACTATTTCAGATGACATGGAAGATTTTATTTGCATGAATCCTACGTGTTGGAATTTTTATGCCCTTATTTTTCTTTTGTGCCCGGAAAGAGAGTTGTAATGTACAAAAGTATATTCCAATTCTTTACATAGGCACGTGTATATATACTGAGACCTAATACGAGTAAAAGTGACCCCCAAAGTTTAAGATTAGTGCGAGAAATAACTGTTCTTCATAATCACTGAATTCCCATCTTCAAATAATGGACCTTTTTTTTTTTTAAGGAATTTCTTTTTTTTTAAAGATTGTACTTTTGTTTCTTTGTCAGACACAGAGAGACCAGGGCGTGGGGGGTGGGGGGACACACAGGAGCACAAGCAGCAGGAGCTGCAGGCAGAGGGAGAAGCAGGCTTCCCACTAGCAGGGAGTCCGATGCAGGGCTTGATCCCAGGACCCCAGGATCATGACCTAAGCCGAAGGTGGGTACTTAACCGACTGAGCCACCCAGGCACCCCCAAATAATGGACTTTTACTAACACAAGAGCAAACACATTTTCCAAAAGGAGACACCTGCATCCTTACATAGCCAAATAAGTGTAGCACCTCTACCATCTTCCCAAGGAAAGTACCCTCACATTTCTCCATGCTTTATATTTCCACATCATCACAAATCTATTTCTGTCCGAGATGCTAAAGCCACAGAAAAAGACACAGAACACATTCAGTTGTTCAGACCAAACTAATAATTAACAGAAAATACCTTTCCTTGCTTTTGGTCCTTTCGATATGCTATTACTTTCCTCAAAAATTAATGTCCATGTTGTACTTGGCTTTTAAATAAACAAAAAGCACATATGTTCATAAATATGTGACAACTGAGATATCACAAGACGCCCCAAATGTCAATATATTCTTATGATCTTTCTATTCTAACTTAAGTGGCGTGTTTTAGGACAAACATGCAGTGCTAGCAGGTTACCTGTTTAAATGCTCATAAGCACATTTTGTGAAATGATGGTAAATAAATGCTCATAAACATATTTTGTTGAATGGCTGTAAATGTGCTTTGGTGTACTAGGTGCTGTTTATATGCTTCTATTTCTGTAATTAGAAGATAAAATATACTGTACTGTTAACTGTCAGGCCCTCTGGTGACCATATCGACAACCGCTAACCCACAGGCTTGATCAGACAAATGCGTAGGGCTCATAATTGAAGAGTTTCATTTTCATCACAAAAGCCTAGAGCATGATAGCATGTCCTCATAAATTTGAAGACGTTCTGTAAATCATTAGTAACTCCTTTATGATAGCCCATAAATAATGAGCAGAACTTGGCTACCAAGTTTAAATATCAAGTCTGAAGGTTGCTGAATACTGAACATCAATCACTGGGGCGTTTTAATGATCGGTCATTAAAAGGCAGTGTTAATCCAGTCAAAGGAACATTTTGAGGGGCAAGGAAAGGACCGCCGTCCACCACGTTCACATTTTGGAAAACAAAAAACACCCACGTCCACTCATCTTAAACATTCTGCCGGCAACCGAAAAGGGGCGGAAATGATCATCTCGGTTTCTGAGACAGACTGCCATGTCAGTTTCCGAAGAATATCGGAGGCACAATTCCCACACGCGTTGCCTCTGCTCTCAGTATGTGTAGAGGTGTGCTTTCGGCTAGGGCTGCGCACTACGCTAGAAAACCAGTCGGCGTCCGTCTCCCCTTGTCCCCAGCACCTACATCCTCGGGCTTAACTTCCTCTCCAAGTTCACAGATGGGTACCAACAGTCCTCGGATGCTTACAAGTGACAGATGCCGCCCAGGTGAGGCTTTTGTTCCCCAAGTGACATTCAGAAGCCAGATTCACTCAGCTCACCAATTTCCCTCAGCATCTCAAGAAAGAGCCCGACCACATCGCAGGTGTGGTCCCTTAATCCCAGCGTCACAGAACAAACTCTGAGCTCCCAGGAAACACAAGCACCCATTAGCGCGCTGAGGAAAAGTGATAGGAACCGTTTGAGAGAGGGGTCGATGCGCCCCGAGTGGTAACACTCTCACTCACGTGATTCATTTTTTTGTTTGCTCAACAACGCGGTGTGTGTTTTTCCCGAGAGGAAGGGCTTCGATATATATTTACTCAAAGCCCTTAATTTATACTTCCTTTCCTTTTAATTGGCGTCTTGTGATCTAAAATTAACCAGCGAGGGCAGTATCTCACTATTAGAGCAAACTCTCGGCTGAGTTTGCCGTAATTAGACCCACCATCGCCTGAAGTTCGACAGACATCTGGAGACCTGACTTATTTCTTCCCTGGTGCATTCTATCCATATTTAGAGAGTGAGATTTTTAATCTGACATATAGTCATATTAATTATCATTCCCCGTGCTGGAGTTAGGATAATAATTTCATGTTAAAAGTGAAGTTCAAAGAGCCTCACCTGTGACGTTACCAAAGAAAAAGCCTACACGAAAAGGAATTCCTTGCCCAAACCCGAGATGGTCAGAGCACTCGAGCTCACCAATAAGCCGGATAGCATTCACACAGGAAATACAAGGTCACATGTCCTCTAAAACCCCACATTTGCTGTAGGCATTCCTCCCTCTGTCCTTCTGTTTGTGCGAGTAACTGGATACAGGTACAATTCGGGTGAAATTAGCTTTCCTGAATGAGTGAAGAAAATAAATGCCCCCCAAATGCCCAAAGTCAGATTTTTATCTGCTATCCCTTCTTTCCTTCTCCCCGCCCCCTGCCCGCTCTCCCCCTCTCTCCCTCAGAGCCCCTGCAGGGACTGAAAATGACCCAGATTTAAATTCGCCCTCACCCCGCCAACGCTAACATTACAAGCAGCAGTCCACTCTTACAAGATACCCTGATTGTGCGACATTTGCAGGCTGCCAAAAAAACGTGCTAAAACTAATCAGATAACAAAGGTGAAGAGAAAACCTTCACCTGCCGTGCAGCTAGCAGCGAATACACGTTTTTATTTCCATGACATTTGCTGGCACAAAGGGGCTGGCTTAAGGCGGATCGGACTAACCTTCAATTTGTCATAGCGCTCGCTCAAAGCTGCCACCTGATGATCTCGGTGCCGCCCAACCAGTTTACACAAGGCACAGATTAACTGGTCATCGGTCACACAGTACATATTCACCTTCTCATCCTCGTGCTCCAGGCACATCAGCCCCCGGATGTGTGAGTCCGGAATTGGCTCAATCAGACGATGGCCCGTAAAGGGCTTCTTGTTCGGGTGAGTGGCTTTCAGGCACTCATCACAGTAGGACACTTCACAAGTGACACAGGTCTTCACAGCGTCCTGGGCAGGATCCTGGTCACAGAACTGGCAGAGAACTTTCTCGGCGGAGGTCATGGTGTTGGCGTCGAATGCCCGCTCCCGGCGGGTCTCGCTGGGGGAGTTGGGCCCGCTCACGGAGGCTTTCTGGAACCTGTCGATGATGTTCTGCAGGGTGACGTTGCGCTTGAGTCCGTCTAGACCTCGCTGGCTGAGCGTGATGACATGTCGGCAGGTGGGGCACTGGAAGGCGGTGATGGACTCCACAGACTCGTTGGTAGCGCAGTGCGACACCAGGATGCGGTGGGCGCAGCTGAAGCAGAGGCTGTGTGCACAGGGCAGTAGGAGAGGGTCCTCAAAGAGCTCCAGACAAATAGGGCAAGTCAGCTCCGACTCCAGTGTTTCCATCTTCAGGCGAAGCTCTCCTGGGTCATCAGCAAAATCCAAGGAAGCTGATCAGCTATCTGGAAACAGAACGTAAGATTTGATTAGGCGCGAGGGGGTCAGCCATGGGGAGCTGTCAGCTTTGAATGCATCTCAGAATAATTCCAAACGCGGGTCATGGGAGGGTAAATGTGTGTACATTCCAAATAATTCTCTTTCTATTCGCTGGGGGAGTGAGGCGGGGAGAAACACCCTAAGCCAGCGTACCAACTAACATTTTCTCAAAGTTCCTGTCACCAAAAGCAGCAAAAAGCAAAACAAAACAAAACAAAAAACCTCTTTTTTTTTCGCAATTTGGTTTGTTGAAAGGTCTTACTCCAGACTGGCAAGTTATTGAAACTGTAATTTCCATAATTTGTATCTAATCACAATAATCTCATTGTGTCACGGCCAAGTTTTACCTTGTGTGGAGAATTAAAATGTAGAAATGTTAATTAACGAACTAGAGTCTTTCATGACTTTGAATTGATGAACTTGCATGTGAATAAGTTTATGCTTCTGAAGGACTTTTTACTCTACGATACCACAGCAGGCTTCAGAGAAGTAGAAAGGCGCTTCTTGTGGAAATGGGCATGAAATGTGCATGAAATCCAACGCATGACTTCAGCGGAAATGATAATGCTTAAATAGGGGATGTCAGCTTCCAAAATATATTCTTGCAGAAAAACACTGACTTTCACGGAGATGACTGTGATCGAGGCGATGTTTTCTGGCATGCCTTCGTTACTCTCCTGAATAATTCTATTGTTTAATCCTGCAGTGGGATGTGGGTGGGCAGAGCGAAGCAGAGAAAAATATCTGCGGGCCTTTTCAGTGGCTGTGGTGAGCCTGGGTACCAATGACTAATAACGATTTAGTTAATTAGGACAAGGATTTTCGTGGCCTCAATATTCATTTGAGAAGTTATTAACCAGGCTCACGGCTGCAGTGTAGGCAGCAGGATAAATAAAGTAGTCACGTTACTCTGGGGAGGCTTGAAAGGGCTGCTGAGGGACCCCGTGCAGCCCTCCTGGCCCAGAGAGTTCCATCAAAGGCTTGTCCCTATAGCCAGCGACAGGCCGGGCCGGCAGGAGGTCCAGCCTCACACCCAGAGCCTGGGGCTCGAGCTCCGCCAGCTTTGAGCTCCCCACCAGGCTTGCCTTCGGGTGGCCCAGCTGCACGCTCCCCATGCCATGAAGACGGGCTGCTGCTTTTGTGAACCCTTGCCTGCCTTCCCTTCAAAAAGGGCAGGAGAAAAGAATCGCACACAAACCCCGCTTCATTAACGGGGAAGAGGCCTCGCGCTCATTAGCAGGCCTGGGAACCAAACCTCTTTGAACCTTCTCCCTCTCAAGACCATTAGCCGAGGTCTGCGGAACTGCGGGCATATTAGATGCAGCCCAGTGCCGCCTGTGGGAGAACAGTGCAGCTCACCCAGGGGAACGCCAGGCTCCAATCACTCTCGGGGGGTCAGGGGGGGTTGGGGGGGGTTCGTGGGCCTGCTTGATGGGAAGGCTTCACATCCACAGCTACCGTTCAGTGATTCCGACAATGGGCCTTTTTGTAGTCACACCCCTATTTATTTACAAACTCGCGATTTCCAGAACGTGTTGCCCCTTTCTGAAATAGCATCCCTCAGAAATACCACGTGGGGCTTTGGTTAAGCTAACGCTCATCTTGCCATCAACCGAACGAACGGCAACTGATCATTAAAAGTGTCAAGTGCGTGCTGAGTTTGTTAAAAATTAAAGAGCTGCTGGCTTCATAGAAGCCTGGTATCTTAAAGAGATCTTCAGCCATTCGCGAATATTAACTACACGAGAGAGAAGAAACAGGCAGCTGAGATTTGAAATATGAAAGCTTGCTCACGTCTTCACAACCCGCAGCGGCAACCGCAGGGCTGCTGTGGTATGAGACCTGCCATCCCCACTCGGTCCTCCCCACCCCTTCCACGACATGGCTTGGATGAAATTGAAAGGGTCTACCTATTAATCATTATTTTGGTTAATCGTGGAAAAATGGAATTTTCACTAAATTGAATTTCTTCTCTCTTCCCATCGGAAGGAAGGGAAGAGAAGAACTTTAAGGAAGAACTTAAATTAAAGGGAAGCCATCGCCCTTTGGGTCTGCTTTGTTCTCAGGTGCACCAAGAACGCCTCCCAATAGATCCCCACATGGGGATGAGCCCCAAAGGTGTCTGGAGAGTGGGGAGGACTGTATTTTTCTGCAGGTGCCAGGATGCCATCCCAGTGTGGTGCAATCACAATTTCTAGAGGTGATTCCCCTGCTGACCCCACTGGAAACGCTGACCTCTGAGTCAAGAGACATTAAGAGAAAAAAAAAAAGAGAGAGAGAGAGACATTAAGAGAGCTGGCCCGAGAAGCCGGAATCTGGCACTCTCGCCAGATCGTGGGCCAGCCAACATCATGCCTCACCTGGGTTATCACAACACCTTTCCGAATGGCTTCCTGCCTTCTGCTCCTCTGGCCCCCACCCGCAATCTTTTCCTCTGAAGCCGAAGATCCTGTTAAAACGTGACTGAGCCTGCCTCTTCTCTGCTCTCCCCTCCAGGGGCTTCCCATCTCACTCAGGGAGCAAGTCAGCAGAATAAAACCAGCCTCAGAAAACAGACTCAGCCAGTGACCTCATTTCCACCCACGCTAGCCCTTGCTCTGCTCCGGGCACACGGCCTCCTTGTGATGCCTGGAACATGCCAAGCACGTCCCATCTCCCCCTCCCAAAGCTTTTGGAATCCACGGGACTCTCTGCAGCAGTGTTACCTCCTTGTGAACCCACATAAAACCGATTCCCCCTGTTACCAAGATGGCCACCTACCCCCCACCAGCGCGGCAACCCTTCTCCCCCCCGCCCACCCCACCTCTCTCTGCCTTCCTCTGTAACTTTTGTCATCCAACATATTCTAGTAGTTTGGCCACCGAGCCATCATCACTCCCCGCCGCCCCACCAGTAGAAGGTAAGCTCCATGAGAGCAGAGACTTGGCTTGGCTCTTTGAGGGATGTCCTGCCAGCGCCCGGAACAGCGCCTGCACACAGTGGGACTCCAACATGGGTCGAATGACTGGGGAAAAGAACAGCCGTCGGGGTTAAAAACCTTCAAGTATACAACACCCCTGCTGTCTCAAAGGATGTCTCAACATGTTGGAGCAGAGGTCAGCCAACTTTTTGTAGAGAGGGCCAGAGAGTAACTACTTCTGGCACCGCGGGCCAGAAGGTTCCCTGTTGTGGCCGCTCCAATCAGCACTGTGGTACGCCAAAGCCGGCACACACGACACAGAGAGGGGAGAGCGCGGCTGGCCGATACAATCGGATTTCTAAGAACAGGCGGCAAGCTCCATTTGGGGCGAGGATCTTATTTTGCTGACCCACGGGGTAGAAGACAGAGACACATACAGCCAGACAACAGAGAGGGGAGACTCCCTCCCAAAGAGATAGGACAAAAATGCTGTGTGGGCAACAAGGGAATGGTGGTGGTGGGAGACGTCACCAAGCGGGTGCAAGTTTCGAACGCTAACGGGAAGGGACAGGCAGTGGGATTTCACCCTGACATCAACAGAAATAGCGCTGAGTCAAGTACTCAGGGGCACTTCATGTAAGAATGACTTAATAGCAGCTGCTCAGAACAGGATCGTTTGCTTTTACCACCATAGTGCTTGGCACGGAGCTTTGTGCAAGCGTCGACGCTGTAAATGTTGGTTTAATTGTATTAAATGATGACTAAATGTGGATGCGCCATGATGTTCAACCAATTTTCAGAATCTTGTGTTCATATGCTGCCAAAAGAGAAAGGGCTCTGGGTTCGATACCTACAGTAGATCTGATTTTTTTTCTCCTTTGATGCAGATCTTGCTGTGGTACAAGTAATTTTTAGCGACATTAGTCGACAATATGTTGCCAGCAAGCACGCACGCCATTCCCCAACCCGAGAAGATCAGCATGGTTTGTTTTTTAGCTTTTTGAGAAATAAAAATACCATTCATTCTTTCACCAAATATTGAAGCCCCTCTAGGTTCTTGGTGCTGGGACAAGTAATGGTAACACTCAGCCCCGGCCTTGGAGATCTTACGTGCAGAGAAAACATGAACAAATTGCTGTGCAACGTAACAAAAGTCACATGCCAGAGACTGGGGGAGAAGAACATGGAAAGCTTCCCGAAGAAGGCAACACATGAGAAGGATTTTTGAAGATGAACAGGGATTCACCAAACAGGTACATGTAGTTGGGGGGGGGGTGTGGAAAATGTTATTTTCCTTTTCTTAACTCCCATAACTTAATGTCTAGGCCTCAAAAAATAGATTCTTCACTACAATGGAAGGAAATCACACGAGCATATCATTATCAGGAAATTCTATCGCTCAACCTTTTTCTGAATGGGCTGATTGGTCCTTATGGAGAGGAGGACGAGGTTGATCACGGAAACCCCTTGCCACCAACTGGGAATGGGGACAATGTACAGCTCAGACTGCTGCTGGCCCATGGTTTGTAGTCGAGAACAGGGCATGGAGTACAGTGAAGGGCGAGAGCCAGTCAGAGGATGACACGCAGCTCGGCTACTTACCAGCTGCGTGGCTCTGGGACAGCGTCCACAAGGATTCCCTCCAGTTCCTTCTAGCACTCAGTCCGAACAATCCGTAAGCGGGACAGTCCTTAGTCGCGGGCTGCACTTGAGCCCCGGCTCCTGGGAGGTACTGGTTGCAAGACATCTTTTCCAGAAACGTTCTTAACACAGACTTGTGCGGAAAGCCTGATCATGTCCATGTTTTCATACCCTGCCTTCTCCTGTCCAACCCTCTCTCATTCTGGATGTCGCTGAAACTGTGCTCTTCTGGTTTTCCTCTCCCTAAGCCCTGCTGACTTCTCCTTCCAGCAAAGCAGAGCCTGGGTGTTTTCTAAGGGTCTGGCCCTCCATCCACAGGCCATCCAAGAGGGTCAAAAGGTACAGACGTCCAGTTTTAAAAGAAAGAAATCCTGGGGATGTTAATATACAGCACGATGGCTGCAGTGAATAATACGTTGTATACAAATAGGGAGTCAGGTTGCACACCTGAAACCAATGTAATGTTATCTGTCAATTATACCTCAATTAAAAAAATCAGCCATCCAGGTTGTTCATTTCTCATACAGCATCTCTGAGAATGACTCCTAGGCTTGTCCCTCCCAGGGCCATCTCTTTCCAGAATTCCGGCTCAGCACTGATAGTTCTCTGTTTCCTTTACTAGAAGTTCCAAGGGTGCGTCTCATGGGTTTCATCAGCTTCCCTCCCAAACCTGTCTGCCCTACAAGCCTCTGGAGTCTCCTCACGGTGCTTCTGTTCTCCTGCCTCTGTTCACTCGCCTCGTGAAAATGGGGGAGACGAGCGCACCATCACATGGCCTCAGGGGGATCACGAGGGCCCTCCCGTGAGCAGGGCCAGGTGCTGAGATGGAGAAAAGCCTCGATGACCATCGCTGGCTTTGAACAGGGAAGCGCCATGAGTCAGGGAATAAGAGCCATTTCTAGAAGCTGCAAAAGGCAAACAGTCTTCCCCAGAGCCTCCCAAAGGAGCACAGCCCTGCAGGTGCCTCTGCCCTCCAGGGCAGTTTAAGCCCTGCAGGTGCTCTGCCCTCCAGTGTGGTTTAAGCCGTTTTATCAGTGGCCATTTGTCCCCGTGTCCACAGGAGGCCATGCACCCTCCTTCCCCCAAATCCAAATTATTAGCCAAGACATGTGAGGGTCAATCCTTCATTCTTCGATCGGGTTCCTTCTCTCTGCCTCTAGCTTGATCCAGGTCTTCTTTCCCGCATTCCTAGACTATTACCAACCCCTGCCACACACCCAAACAAAAAACAAGCAACCACCTCCTCATCTGATTTCTTACCTCCAATCTTTTTGTCCCTCAAGGTTCATCTCTGCCACACGCTTCTGGTACCGGGGTTTCTATCTATCACTTCTGTTAAAGGCCCACATGGTGAGCGGCTAGCTGGCTCCCTGCTGGCCAGAGTATGAATCCTGACGGATGCCCTAGCTCCTGGTGCAAGCATCTCCCGAACTGCTTTTTCAACCTCATTCTCACGCGCTCACCTCCCATCACAGGGACCCAGGCGACGGGACCATTTGCTGCTCCTGGCAGCTGCCTTTGCGTTTCTCCCAAACACAGATCTTTTTTTTTTTTTTTCCTTTGTGAGGCTTTTTTGGGTTTTTGTTTTTGTTTTGTTTTGTTTTTTGGCTCCTGTATTACATGCTTATTTTCTTGTTTTTGTTTTCTGGTTTTTTTAAGCTGACGGCAGAACCTCCTTGAGGCTTGAACCCTGGTCATGGTTGTATTTGGAGATTTCAGAATAAACCAAGACTTGTTTTAGAAGACGGTTATAAATAGTGTGACATGTCTTAAATGTTTACAATTAAAGTAAAGCTTTGAGCTGAAAACCACAAAGGAGTGTAACTACCATATTTACAAAACAACCAAAATATTCATTTAAAAATACTATTTCCTGGTACACAACAGAGTGATCAGAAAGGGGACCCCGGTTTAAAGTTCTGGGATTCATCCCCTTCTCTTCAGTAGAGCTGGATCAGCTCCGGGACCAATATAGGCAGGCACACGCCAGCGCAGACACAAACACAAACACGAACCTCATACGGACATAACACTCATCGTCTAAATTTGAGGCCGATCGTAAACGGGTGGCCAGAGGCAAATGACCACCTACTCCTTGAAATCCCCCATGATAAATCTGGATGCCAGAGGCTTGTGCCTTTTGGGGTTAGGAAAAATTAATCAAGACAGAGATGGATAGCCGGTGGTGAGGACTGCAGACATGATGGGACCTTGGCACCCAGGTGATGGCTAAGGTGAACCAGCTGCCTGGGCAGATGGCCTCTTACCCACTCTGGGCTCTAGGTATCATCACCTCGAGGTAGCTCTCATCCCAGCAGGAGGACTTACCTGGAGGGAGAAGGAAGAGCTTTCTTTTGTCCAAAGTGTGGGATCTTGGGGGAAATGGACTAAAGGAGACAGTGCCCGGTAGAAGAGGCAGACACCAGGACTTAGTGGAGATACAAGGTTTGGGCCTGAGAAGGGAGATGGCGAGCTCAGGCTGGATGTCTTTATGGATCAGTGTTCTCAGCCAGCGAGGTGGATGTGAAGAGAGTTTGTGGCTGCTGGACTCATCTTTTCTGCCCCCTCCTCTGAAGTCAGAGGCAAAATCATCATCCAGGCAAATCCATGCAAAAAACCCATTCAATCCCCTGCCTGTGCTGTCACAAACCTTGCCATCATCCTACTTGCTAGCTCATGTTAGAATTTCACAACTTTATTCCGTGTAATCTCCCCTCACTTCTGCTATGACACTGAGAAGATAACCTGTACCTTGAAGCCCTAGGAAGATGACACACATTGCAAGGTTTAACTCGTGGCCAAAGTCAGCAAGCGGGTCCAGGTCAAAATCCCAAGAGTATGTAAGTTTCACCCACACATGCAAGCGATCAAGAATCAGGAGTCTCCAGACCTAGTGCAGTCTATTAGTTCGATCAGCCACTAGAATAAGGAGATCCCTGACTGTCAGCATGTCATCCAGGAGTTTCTTAATTCCCAATTTCTCTCAGTGGAGTTTTGACATTTTAATCATAAGGCAAGCCCATCTCTCGGTGCTTCCCTGCAGCTACTGTATGTCACATCTGCAGACTCCACGAACAATGATCACTTTTCTGATTCAGAGTGCATAAAAAAGAACACGCATTCCAGCCACCAATAATTTTACTTTCAGTCCCTCACTCCGGATGGCTCTGCAAGCCATCACTATGAGGGAAATTCAGGAGCCACTAGACCAAGGAATAAACTCGGATACCGACACTGGGTGGCCGGTGGTCAGCTGTTCTTACCAGGTGGCTTGCTGCCACTGCCCGGATGATCCCCGGGGCATTTCCTCCCCTTTTTTTTAAAACATATCCTCTGGGGTATGGAAACTAAGCTTGATGTTAAATTTACCAAAACAGTACCGAGACAACAAACACATCACCAAAAACCGTACAAGTATTACACCAGATCACATAAAAATGGTATTGGCAGGGGGAGCCACAGACAGAAAGCCCTGGCAAGTGTTGTGACTAATAAGCAGCATCCCAAATTCTATGAATAAATTTTCTTTAAAGAGTCCTACATTTCAGAGCCACAACCAAGTCAATTTCCTATTCCCTCTCTTCACATGGGTAATGAAGACTTAGCTGGCTTATTGCCATTTGGATTTTAGCTCTGAGATGATCCCTATTACAGAACCACAGGTGGAATTTTTTTTTTTTAAAGGACCGTGGAATGATGTTTTTCTCTTATATCAGAAGAAATATGGACTTTCAGAGGACTCAAAACTTTGGAACTGTGAACCTCTGGAAATTAACCTCAGCTTATGAGGCAGAAACAATAGAAACTGGGTACTCTACTCAAGACAGGGTCACCACAAAGAGAGTATTTTAAATAACACAGTACAAGTACTCAATGTCTGCATATTTGGTCATGGGTTAATATTTAGCTCTGAGTTGTAAAAGCCACAGAAGAAACACCTTCCCCAAATGTTATTTTACCGATCAGCACCCTGGCTGATCTGAGACACAGGTGAGTCAGTAAATACACAGTAAAACAGGGCCACAGCTGCGACACAGAGGGGAGAGGGAGAGCCCACTGAATTTAGTGGCACTCTGAGAGAGTGGAAATTGACTGCCACAACAGAGGCTACCTCCTACACCGAAGTATGGCAGAGCGGAGTCAAATTGCGAAGTGGCTCTCAAAGCAACAATACAAATAACACACTAGCAGGAACAAGTGCAAAAGTGATCTGTAACTTTCTACAGACAACGCTTCTGAAACAGTGCTGTGGCTAACCTCCGACTGTCAGAGCACTCAGATTCGTTCCCTTAATCAGTAACGGATGACTAAGAATTTCTGCCAACTGAATTTTAAGGGACCAGAGGGACTGACTGGGGAAAAAACCACCACAACCACCACCACCACCACAACAAAACGTGACAAGCAGATAAGCACGGAGGCACTAGCCTCAAGTTTTAAAGTAACTAATTAATACAATGCACGTTTTTAATAACTTGCCACTTCCTCTTTATTTTGAGGAGTGCTGGAAGTTAAAAGGTTTCACTTAATACCAAAAGTGAGAAGCAGGGAAGATTTTTAATTTCACCAACCCCCACCTGGTGGAATTCATACAAATTGAATTAAGCCGTTTGCAAAACCTCCTCTCTACTTCCACATCTGTCCATAACGTGCTCGGTTTTTTAGTAATTGGATCTCTAGGATAGTCTTTAAAATAATCACATACTCTCTTGACCACGCAACCTGATTAATAAGGAATGAACATTCCTGAAAAGAATCACTTGGAAGCACAGCAGATGTCTTTGGGGATATGAAGGCTTTAATGATAAAAATTAAGGAGAAATGGGAGCTAGGTCACACTGTCTGGTTATTTTAATTGAAACCCAGTCTTCCAAATTTACTTAACAGAATGCTTAAATACACCTTCTGGAGTTCATTTATACATGCAGACGAGGAAAAAAAAAAAAAAAGGCACCAGTGACAATGCAAAAAAGCAATCCTGATTTCTCCAGGACCAACTGGCCCGAGTCCACTCTGCCTTCACAGCACAGACACCCACTCGACAGTCTCACGAATGCAGTCGGTCCCACTACAAGACTAGTAAATAGGTTAAGAACAGGAAACAGCACACTTGTCCTTACTAGTTCCCTTAGCATCTCTCCAGATTCTTACAGAGATCGTCTCGAATACCCACCAAAGGACTGGACCCTAGTTCTTGTTGAAGAAACATCGCCGTAAGCAGAGGATGGGGACCCACGAAATGACAGACAGGCCACGGAGACCAGATGGCGGGTGGCAGGCAGTGCCGGAGCGGTCCTGTGTGTCTGTGAGAGCGTCAACAGTGAAACACAACAGGAAAATCGACGCGACAATTCCAGGAAGGCCAGCTCCACCTCATCCACCCCGCCAGGCTCGCCGAGTTGAAGAATCAAAACTCCCTCTTGCTTTCCAACTGCCTTTTCCAGAGAGCCCGGGAGGGCTTCTCGGGGCCCTCGCCCACTCAACGTTCGACTCAAGCCAAATGAAAAGGCAGCTCGGGGCAGATTAATACCCACTGCCTAGTCCCAAAAAAAATAAAAAAGATGACTTGGCACTGAGATCTATACCCTCCTTGCTCACGGGGACCAGCAGTGGGTCAGTGCCCCGCAGCTGAGTGCTGGGTGCCAGGTTTCCATACTGCCAACGGGAGAGTCCTGTCCGGTTCCCGGGGTCAGCGACGGGCGCCCACCTCCCTTGCATTTCAGTCCTTTTGGCGGCCTCCAAAGCACACGATCACCCTATGCTCCAGATTCCAGGTTGTTGGGTTTTTTTTTTTTAATAATATACTGATTATTTTGTGTCGATCTTCTGAATTAAAATACAATACCTGGAAGGAGTTTTTTTTTTTAAACATTACATCAAGAAGAACGATCTCGCATACAGACACAATAAAGTGGTTGTTTGTTTCTTCCCAAAATAGAGATCTAAATTGCAATCTATCATCCTGATAAACAAAAGAAAATAGATGTGTATGAAATACATACAGATGGCTCCACACACAGAAGCGATACATATACACACATACATACATGTGTATATTACGCATGCATATAACATATCATATAGACATATGTCTATGTATGCGTATGATGCCCACAAATACACCTAAGAGCAAATCTGTGATGGGTGTCCCAGATTTCAGCTTCCAGAATGGCAGAGAAAGAGTGAATTAAGAATGGAAAGTAATCTTTTAAACACTGACTGTCTAAAGGAAGAGGAAGTAGTCTTCCCAAAAGGAAAAAAAAAAAATCCTACCCTGTAGTTCTCTCAAGGATGTTGCTTATCACCATGCAAGACAAGAAAGTGCAACTAAAGGAAATTGTCAGGAAAGTGTAAAAAAACCAAATCAAACCAAAACAAAAAAACAGGCTGATTGCAAACCTGCACAATTCACGTGCAAACCCAGACATCCGGCCCCCACCAAAGGTGTGTAAGAGCTTCTTGCTAAAGCGGGAGCAGGAGGCAAAGACCGCCTCCTCCTCGTCGCCTGGCGGGAACGGCGTGACTCCCACTGTCACGCCATTGCAACACCTTGCGGTAGACCAAAGCATGCTTCACATGTTTGGACATAAAAATGCAAACATATACTCTCTTGCCTTAATCATAAGTTCATTTGTCTGCTAACAATAAACAAAGGGATTACTCAATTTCACATACAGATGGTTTCCCAAAGAAGTCCTCACTGAACACAGAAAAGACACGCATACATCAAATAGAATTTGAAAAAACTTTTCCATCATGATATGTGAAAGCACTGCTTTGTTAAAACAACATTAAAATTGTCAAAATTTCTGTGAGACTTGGCTAACTTGTCCGTGTTCTGGAGCTGTGGGGGGAAATTAGCATGAATGTCTAGATTTGAAACACCAGTACACAAACACGTACTTCACCCCTCAAAAACAAAAGAGAAGGATAAACAACAACCACCTTTATAAATCTTCCCTAGAGCCTAATCTGACAACCTGTACAGGAGATTTCCCACCATCAGAGGGTCTAATACATTTCATGTCTTTTACCGTCGATGCAAAGAAAAAAAAAATCCAGCATTAAAGGCAAATGGAACCTATTTTATATTCAATTGCAAATGACTGATGTCTCCCCAGTCTATGCTGTACCAAGTGTCAGGCAAGAATTTGGTGCTGAAGGCAGTGATAGCGGATGCGAAACAGGAGGAAGACAGCAGGTACTTGTGACACCCAGTCTCCTAACAGAAGTCGAAATCGCCTTTCCTGGAGAGCGGACCGCCACTGTGATGCTGGTGGAAATGGAAGCCACCTCTGATTCTGTACCCATTCCCCATTCGTGGAACCACTCTATGTCGGGACGCCTTGGGTGGGTGGGGGCCTCAGACAGTTAAGCATCTGCCTTCGGCTCAGGCCATGATCCCAGGGTCCTGGGATCGAGTCCCGCATCGGGCTCCCTGCTCAGCAGAGAGTCTGCTTCTCCCTCTCCACCTGCCTCTTCCTCTGCTTGTGCTCTCTCTCTCTCAAATGAATAAATACAATATCTAAAACAGTGTTTTTAAAGAACTACTCTATGTCTATATAAAATCCCATGTATGGCCACAGTGGAACTGACTTCCGTAGTCCTACATAAATATGCACACGTATATGTGCACACACCTCCACACACACACGTATCCATATACAAAAGCACCTTTGCAAAATGACTCGGGACACCTGACGGAATTCACTGTTCACAAATCCCTCCTGCATAAGAGAAACGTTCCTTCCTCCGCACCAAAATGGAAACCTGTACATAACTGAGATATTAACACTCCCCACAAATGCCTACTCATATCTGAAAAGGGTTACCTGGAAAATAGCAAAATGACATAAGAGGTCTAGTCTCGGAAGGGCAGACCGGTTCGGCTGGATTGTTGCAAGATCCCACCTGGAGAAACGCCTGCCAACTGGGAAAACTTTTTCTTACTTCATTCATACCGTACCCCTCTAGGAGGCCGAGAAGGTGCACACTTTCTCCTTCACACTTAGCCACCAGGAGAAAAATGCATCGATAAAAGCTGCTGACGGTGGCCAGTGTGGCATTCCGCCATTGTTCTCTGAGCACCGAAGGGCTGACGTTCAACGGCTCCATGGCATGCACAGCTACTCCGGTCCCATGACTCACCAAGTAATGACAATCACATAGTAGCCGATTCCTATTGTATGGACCGATTGGGAAATTCTCTCAAATACGATGGCCCCTTTCCTCAAAGGAAATTGCTTTCTCTCTCGGCTTCAAAGCTGGCCACACACAAACCCTCAAGTTCACAATGCCCTGAAGCTACATTACAATCTTAAAAAAATACAGAAAAGTAAGCTTTATTCACAACTCCCAGTTAACTATTATGAAGAACTTGCTCTAAACGTTTCCCGTGATCACTGAAGCCCTGCAGTCGGGGGACGAAGTCTTTTTTTTTTTTTTTTTTTTTTTTCTTTTTTTGAAGGCGACAGAAAGAGGAGTGACTCTTTTGTTCTGAATTGTTATTGTAAAGCACCACAGGAGAGAAAGGGAACACGGGAACATGGCAATGAAAAGGACAACAGGGCTGACACCCGACAACAGGATATTGAGGACGGGTTCGGAACAGCGTGTCCTTGCAGAACACAGGCAGGAGGCTTCTTGGGAGAAATTTGACCAAAAATTATTTTGAGAAGATTCAAAGTCCGGGGCAGTAAAATTAGGTTATCATTAAAACACATACACACACATGCGCCAAGTATCATATAAAATTAAAACCGCTCTCAAATCACATTAAATCACTCACTTTTCAACCCATGATCCACTTTTTGACATTTCTGGATCTGATTTTGACCCATCTGAAATAAGATACTGTTTTTTGTTAAGTAACTCAGCTAACTTAGTGGACGTTTAGAAGGAAACAGAATTTTTTTTACAAAAAGAAAAGCACATCTCTCCCCATGCAGAGCCTACTCTTACACTTGAGATATAACCTTTAAAGAGAGATTTCAGGAACCCCCAGGGAAGCTATGAAATGGGTTCTTTGTTGAGAAACCATCATCTCCACCACGTAACTCACAGGAACGTTAACAGATCGGTTTGGTCAAGGCCACTCTTAGCACCTACTTGTTTTCTTCTAACGCAGATTCTGCTGAGTTGCTAGTAGGGCAACTCTTTTGGTGAGACCGCCAGAGTTCATACGGTTTATTGGACTCCCCACATTATGAGGTAGAATGATCATTACTGCAGCCTAAGCTTTTAAACTAAAGCTTTCGAAGAAAACATCCTGTCTTGTGCTGCCTCCAAAATGGCTCGCCCTTTCCTCTTCTCTGTTCTCCCGCTGCCCTGCTTCCTTCTCTTTCCCCATCCTCTCCTTCTGTTGAAAGAGGAAGGGGAAATTCGTGGGCTTTCCTCTGCCACACAATGCATCTCATCGGGCTTTCTCTAGGATACGCTGGCAGAAAAGGTGGGGTTAAGCCCTGAGTTCAGTTGGCCCAACTACCCTTGGTCTAGTTTTGGGGTGAGACCATCAGGGTGGTGTCGTGCCAAGAAACACGTACCTTGAAACCAGATAAACCCGAGTTCAAACCCCGGCTCTGCCATTTCCTGACAAAGGAGGAGAGAAGCCAGCTACTCGACATATCTTCTACTCACAGATTCTCTTCCTGTCTTCTACAGTTTCCTTATCTGTAAAATGTGACAAGAGCAATCTCGAAGGGTCTTCCGAGGGTTAAGTGAGGCAGTTTGAAGAGCGCTAGCAAAATTGTAGCTCCCACACCCTCTTCCTACTCTTCTTTGAGTACATTAATGATCTGTATTTTTTGTTGGAAACTTCTTCAAGCCGCTTTTGGGAGCGGGGAGGATAGCAATCCATGTATTTTTTAATAACATGCATGGAATGTCTTCGCGATGAAACAGTATATGACTAATAAACCAGCATTTCTATTATTAACGTCAATTATTCTTAAATAACTGTCTTCATGTAGGCAATCTGCTGTATTTCCCAACCATCAACATGCCGTGCTTCATTATCCCTGGGTCTCCGACCATGACCTGGATAGAGTCCTCCGTTCTCTGTTCCTTACCGTCCCAGACGAATCGTTTGCCAGAATTTTTGATTTTGCAGGAAATCAGAGACCCTGGCATGGGTGGTACCAGTGAGACTATCAAGAACAGTGAAGGGTTTCAGATTTTTCCTACTTGTGAGCTAATCAGTTAGCCTACCAGTTTCATGGATTTTGGCAGAAGACAAGAGACCCGCGAGTCAGAGACAAAGGATGTTGTTGGTCGGAGCGCAGCAGGCCTGGTGTGTTTCGTGTGTTCACGTCAGTTCTCCTTGTCCCCCAAGTCCACAGAGTGCCCCAGTTGTGCACCTCATTCACAGGGGATTTACAACACAGCTGAGAAACCCAAGCTTAGGAAACCCGATCTTTTACAACGGACACACGCAAACCTGCCTGACATTTGCCCCTGCAGTTATCTTTATTATAATGGGCAGCAAACAAACCTGCTTTCTACCCTGGAGGGAGATGGCCTATCTCAATCTTCCAAGCGGTTTACTATACAAATACATATCTTTGAAGAGACGGTCTGGAACAAAAGCCATCAGCACCTCAGCTCACAAGAGGTACAGAAATGTGAGAGGTCCCTGGAGAATTCTTTCCCAACAGACACAGCTCCTGTCCCCTCCTGGAGAGCTGGCACGAGAAATCACATCACCACTGGGCTTCCCAGTAGTTAGGGCAGAGGCAGTTGACTTGACACTGAACGACCGTTGAGCCATCCACGGAAGAAGACCGGAGGTAAAAGCCCACGAGAAAGTGCCCCACACTCCTCATCCCCACCAGGCTGTAGTATCAGGTGATGGACCCGGAAAGCCACAGGGAGCAGGCATGCCCCACCCCCAGATTCTGCCCCAGTAAACAGAGCCCTTAGTGACTTCCTCATTAGTACCGGATCAGCCTTCACCCTTAACCAAAATTTATTTTAAGAGTTTGGGAGTATAAGCTGGTTTTGTTAATTCTATGATATTAGAAATCCTATATGTATGTTAAGGTGACTTTTTTTAGCTCACCTTTTTTTTTTTTTTTTCATTTTTTCTTTTTCAATTTTAGAACTATTTTTGGAGTAAAGCCAGAATGTCATTTCGCCGAATATTTGTTCATTCAACGGGTCTTTTTGAGGTCTTGCTGTGTGCCAGGCCCTGTTCTGGGCACTGGGAATGCATGGATGACTATGAGAACGAAGGTCTGCCCTGGGAGGGCTTACCTTTCCATGAGGGAAACAGAAAATGCACCAGGAAGTGGGTGAGAAAACACCATCATTTCCAAGAACCAGACATAAAATGAAAGAAACAAAAGGAAAGCCACGATAGAGGATGGAAGGGCGGGCGAGATCTACTTCAGCTCAAAGACATTTCTACTCATACCTGCGCAGGCTCTCTTGCTATTTTGGCTTTGTTCCTCTGCTAATAAACAAGCAAACAATGTCTTAATTTCAGTTTAAAACTCTCCAGCATTTGGGCACAGAGTTTCGATTATTCCTCAAATTGTTAAATGGTCAGTGACAGATTTCCTTAAGGGATGATTTCTTTTTCAAGGACGGTTAAAATCCAACATTTACCATTCCTTACACAGAAAGACAAAGTGGTAAGTTATCGGAAAACAGCGACCTCTTTATTTATCTTAGCAATCAAGTTTGAGAGAAAAGCCACGATCACATGGTGGACCAAAAAAACAGGAACTATGGTACTTAGAATTCCCCGCATGTCTGAGTGTTTGATGGCAGGATATTAGCCCAAAGTTGAAAGCAACCATGGACATGCAGTTAAGGGCACAGGAAGGGTGTGAAGGAAATTAATAGACATTTCAAGAATCATTGGTTTTTGCTTTGGCCTCTCTAGAAGAAATTTCAGGAAGGGAAAGTGGTGGGTTAACAGCGTGGGGCTTCACGAACAGGTACAGACAGGGCTGCACGCCTGGAGGGTCAAAGAAGTAGGGAAACTAGGAAAGCCCCCAGCCTGGGAGCTCTGCTGAAGTCTCACTGACAATGACAATAACAAAAGGTATCTCAAAAGAAAGAAATCAAAAACCCACTTCTTAATGTCTGCTCTCTCATCCTTGCGGTGAAGACTGCCGGTCAGCCCTCGTTATGGAGCTCCTTTAGCTAGGTAAAATGGCGTGATTTCTAGAGCCGGTCTCTTCAAAGGGCTGGAAGGGAGACACACCCCGGCAGGAATCGGCAGGAATCATGGGAGTAACGAGTGGCCACTGCGGCTCAGCAGAGGCTGAGGGATGGGTCTGGGAAGTCTTGGTGGCGGGTGTCAGCCACCCCACAGTGAAACCAGTAAGCAGGTTTAGGAAAAGACAGGAGGGCAGGCAGAGTGCATGTTATGACAAGAGAAGTTCTCGGAGAGCAAGTTAATCCCTGCCCAAAGACCATCGGTCTGAAAACCAAGATTGCAAATGTTTCACTGGAGGCTTGACAAATCTCGAGAAAAAAAATAGTAAAAAGAAAAAAAAAAATACCTGTAATCGTATGAAAACCAATCCCACAAAGGCTGGGAGGCTTCTGGTGTCTTCCTAAAAACACTCTCAATCAAGGCAGGCTAACCTCTGAGAGATTTCTCTTGCATTACCCAAATGTTTCCCATTGTAACTTGGAGAGAAATTACACGGTAATTGATAAAACCGGAAATCAAGACATTCCCTTGGAATTAATATCCAAAGGTATGATCTCGGAGACCCGACGCAAAGATTTGTTTTTTGTCGTGCAGCTCCAGTTTCTTATTTGTTTGGTGTTTGGGATTACTTTAGCCGTAAAGGAAAAGAGTTTTATTTTCAGCCAATGAGCGTGCACTTTATCTTGTGCATTTTATTCTCTCCTTGAGTCGAATTATATAAGAAAAAAAAGGCTGGCTTTTTTTTAACATAAGTGAAGGGGGAATTGAAAAGCTCAGTACTTGAGATACAACCTAGGGCATCAAAATTCACTTAGGGAAAAAAAACCTAGCTTTAAGAACAGTGAGCTGTCAAGGTGGCTGAGCCGCCTCGAAGTGGAGATGTATTTATTTTGATAATGCGTATGGATGTGAATTGGAAAAAGCATCACAATTATGGGAGAAAGCATTTTATGTTTGGAAAAAAAAACAAAAACCCACTTCTTAATGTCTGCTCTCTCATCCTTGCGGTGAAGACTGCCGGTCAGCCCTCGTTATGGAGCTCCTTTAGCTGGTCCTAATGGAAATCAACAGACACCTGATTCAGGCCGCTCTGCTGAACCGTTCTGCAGGTTGTCTGAGTCTGTTCTTTCTCTTACAAACTCCTCCAAGCGGCTTGCTCTTGTAAATGGATGCAAATATTCCGTTCCCCAACGCCATTCATTGTCGCCCTCAGAGTGGGAAATGCCCTTCTCCTGGGGCGCTGGGCAAAGGGGGCAGGACTGCGGCAGGGTGACTTCCCAGAAGGGAGCTTTGTTGTGCCCGAGCCACCAACTGCCAAAACATCATGGTCCAAATAGGGGCGCTCTGATCGCCCAGCCCGCCCCCGCCTATCAGCATCCACAAAGCAATTCTTTGCATGGGTGCTTCTGCACGGTGATGCAGACTGGCAGCTCCGAGGATTAAACTCAGGTCCTTTATGCACATTAGCCCCCTGGAGTGTTGAACTCCAAAACCTCTATTTTCTGCCGAGTCTACCCGTATCTCACAAAGCCCCAGTTAGCCACTGTGGTACACAGCCTTTCTTCCATTCTGGGTTATCAAAAGAAAACAAAACAAAACACCAGACCCTACAACAATAGGATGGACACGGTAATGACGGGGAGTTTGTAGGCCGGAGGGCGGATTCCAGGTTCTCTCAAGGCTGAGACTGGGAACCCATCTACTTCTTTATCATTCAAACTTCACATTCTCATCAGCAGAGGTTCGCTTACAATGGCCCACGTGATCAGCTGGTTGAATGAACACTGTGTGTGCTGTGTGTGTGTATCTCCATTAAAAAATGGCTCTCAAAACCGCTTAATGAAAATCGACACCAGTGCCTTCTTAATCAAGCAAAATTTCCTGCTTAGCAACTGCACTAAAAAAAAAAAAAAAAAAAAAAAAAATAGACCATCTGGCCTCTCTGGTATTTGGGGTTTTGCTCCTCACTTCCTGGTTATCTTTAGCAACGCATTATAATTTCACTTATTAAATTATTTTTACCACGATGAATTTCCTTCTGTGAACTACTTTGAGAAGCAGAGGAGAAAGCATTGTTCTATTTCGAGGAAACTACTCCTCAGTTCTAAATGGCAGGTTTGAAAGGGGAAAAGAGTCCTTGAAAGAGGAAGCTGGAAGTCCAATCACAGTGAGGCCATTAACTACTCAGATTTCTTTAAACGTAAACACGTCTGCCACCAAGCTCAGTCTCCCTCTCTCTCCTTCTCTCTCTTTAAATTCTCGTTGAGAGAGAGAGAGAAAGTTGTAATTTAAATCTAAAAAGAGTCACTTCTGTCCTGCTCATCCAAGGTGTTATTGTGCTAAGCACTCTCCAAAAAATAAGGCAGAAAGTGGAATTCATTCCTGCGTAAGAACGAAGATTATAATACAAGTACAATCAAATGTGAATTGATTGCAATTCTCTGAAAATGAGAGAGTTCTGGTTAATTTAATTTTCTGGTTAACTGAACCTCAAATAGAAAACCTTTTTTTTTTTTTTTAATCCTTGTTGAGAACGTCCCTAAAATGCCTGAGCCCCGTTTTACTTGCCTAACTACAAACCACATAATGGGGTGAATGTAAAGGTTCTTAGGTAATTTCCCAAATTTTGTTTCTTGAGATCATCACTATAAAGATCTTCTTTCTTTTCATCTTAAGAAGAGGGGAGTTCAGAGATTGGCTTGACTGTAAGTCTCCATGACCACTAATTTTTTTTTTAAGTTTTATTTATTTACTTATTTGTCATAGAGAGAGAAGCGAGAGCGAGCACAGGCAGACAGAGTGGCAGGCAGAGGCAGAGGGAGAAGCAGGCTCCCCGCCAAGCAAGGAGCCCGATGTGGGACTCGATCCCAGGCCGCTGGGATCATGACCTGAGCCGAAGGCAGCTGCTTAACCAACTGAGCCACCCAGGTGTCCCCATGACCACTAATTTTTAAATGAACCCGTGATACTGCCTGCTTCCTTGCCTTCCACAATCTCTTGGTTACGGGTAGTGTAGGAAACGGGTTAACAGAGAGGTCGGACTCTTTTGGCAAAATTCAGGTAAGCTAAAGGTTTAGGATGGTTGTGTGTTCAAAGAAGCTGACTTTAAAAATCCTTTGTATACCTGCTAGGTAAAAGTCCATAGTGAATAATTTTAACACAGCGCTTCCCGTCGATTTTACTGATGCAAATTAAAGACCACGTACGTTCCGTTGATGTATCTATTTAAACTCACTAAGAAAGCACTAGGATTTAGGTTTCGTAGTAGAATATGATGGCAGCTCCGAATTGGCCCCAAATGTCCTCCTTCCACAATGGGGCCACAGCAAGTTCACCGTCACAGAACTTGACACTGGGCCACCAAAGAGACTGGAAGGCTCTTACTGTTGGGCAATACTTTGACTCAGTACCGGTATTATTGTTGGGTGAAGACTACTGTAGAACGAATTCTTGCACTGGGCAGGAGTTTGGAAAAACGTCAGCTAAGATCATTTCCCATTCTAAATACCAAGCCATGTACATGCAAAGATAAGACCGAGCTTTTTGCTCCGTAAGTAGAATCTAAGTAGAATGTCTCTGTCTCTCTCTCTCTCCAACACACCTCTTTTGGCGGGGGTAGGAGGGGGACGCAGAGTGGCAAGGGGCGTTACAATGCACTCCTCCTCAAAGCAGCACTAGGGCTGCTTTCAAGCAGCTTTCAAGCCTACTGAAATCTAATCATTTGCCAGGAACTCTGATAGCTACTGGGCACACGGCAGGATTTTCATAAGGATTTCCATAAAGGATTAAATGAAAGTGAAGGGATCAGCCAGAGTTCACTTACGGACCTAGATGAGATCTCCTTATCGGTAAACTAAGGATACCAAATTTGCAGCGTCAAGTGTTTCTAGACAGTGACTGTTTTGAAAATGACGCAGTTGTCACACAGTAAAAATCGGACTTCAATGTAAGGCATAAATATATCCCCTTAGGTATTAATCCGATCAACTAATATGTCTTGGGCACAAACGTGATGAGCATATATCGAGGATACATGTACTGAGTGTATGTTTTAAGTCTCAGAATTTACAACTCAGTCTAGACCTTGCCCGTCATCAGTGGGGTTTTCCTCTTGCTCATTTCATCCTTCTCTCGGTCCTGTCTGTTTCTGTTCTTTTCTCAGTATCTTCAACAGGTTTGCCCCAAAGAAGGATAATGACACACAAAGCATAGACACTTTCATTTTTCCTAGGGACCCCCTTGGGGAACACAGCAGACCTGATACGTTGGAGAGTTCCGCAGAGACTTTCTAAAGTGAGACACTCAAAAGCAGTGTAAGGGACCCAAGGGTGCTTTGCCTCCGACCTCTGTCAGCCGCGGTAATTTCCAGGTGGGTGGATGGGACATCCTTGGCCAAAGGTCTGGGCAAGTAGCCCCATCCCATCCAGAACGGCCCAAATACGGTTCTGGCTCATTTGCAGAAGCAGATCGGGAAGTACTACAGATTGTTACCTGCTAGTTCTGGAAGCTGCCTTCCCGTTCAAGCCCGAAATAGCTTCCTTAGAAAAGAGCCAACAGGGCTCCTGCTGTACGACTCGGTTAACTCTCACGCCCTGAGCGACAGCGCGCTACCCTGACTCTTCACTGCACAAAACACAACATGCCTATCAAAGCAATAGCTGACTTAATGGAAACAACACTCACTTGGGGGAAGTTGGGGGCCTTGGAGGCAAGACTAAAGCTTGCAATAACACACCTAACACCCAGATGTTGAACATGTAATGCAACTTACAGAAAGCTTCCTTGGAGTTTCCTTTTTTTTTTTTTTTAAAGATTTTACGGTTTCGTGTTGTCCATCCTGCGGCTGAGTGGCTGAGGCTCAGAGCTCGAGCTTCCAGCCCAGGCTGCGCAGCCGGCACAAAGCAGAGCCCAGCTCTGAAGGTGGCTTTTTGGGACTTGTGAAGGTTGCTTTCCTCAGCAACATGGTACTGTTATAGCACAAGAAGTGGACATTCCTGATGAATGTAAAGAAAATTTGAACACTGTGGATTCTGACAAGTGCCTCGACTCCTCCTGAACTTTCATTAAAAAGCAAACAAACAGGGGCACCTGGGTGGCTCCGTCAGTTAAGTGTCTGACTTTGGCTTAGGTCATGGTGTCGGGGTTGTGGGATCGAGCCCCACGTCGGGCTCTTTGCTGGTTGTGGAGACTGCTTGAGATGCTCTCTCTCCGTCTCTCTCTGGCCCTCCCTCTGCTCATGCTCCCTCGCTCACTCTTGCTCTCTCTCAAATTAATAATTAAAATCTTTAAAAACAAAGAAACAAACAAATAAAAAACCAAACCAACGAATAGTTAAGCTTGGGCATGCATCTTTACCAGGAACCATTCAGGAATCTCCCAAGCCAAGCACTCCCCTGTCTCCCTTAGAAGGACTGACATCTGGATCATATTGGCAAGTGGGTGCTTTAAACACAAGAGAAAATTAGGAGAAAACTCTAAGACTGGATTACTTCCATGAGTTCACTCACCAGTATCTCCCCAAGTACTCTCTTGTTTCTTCTTCTTCTTTTTCTTCTTTTCTTTTTTAATATAACAAGCTTGTCAGCCCTCGTTTTTACTCAGTGAACAATGGGTTGTGACCTCGCAGGTAGTAAGTTCACAGGAGAAACACATCAGTTATAAATAATGTTTACTAGAATAAATGTAAATATTTAAAAACACACAACAGTTCCAGGCACATGTGATTTCCATTTTATTTTATGAAACACTAAAAATCCACTTGTCCACCCCATTAATTATAAGCTGCTCTCGGCCCTGACCTGTATATCATTCCCTCTGACGTAAATTGGAACAAGGTGCTAAGAATGGAAGCAGCCTACACCCCAACTGGGCTACAAAACGTCAAGTTCCCAAACCTCTCAAAAGTGTAACCTGACATTTTTCTAAGATTAGAGGCAGTCTGTGAATTTCAAAAGAGGGCTTAAAGACTCACCACAGTTAAACCTACAGTAACTCCCGAAATATCCAAAGTCAACAGGACTAAGGGGGCTCTGGGGACACCGAAACCTTGCTAGAAGAGAAGAAACACTCTTTAGTAGGTGGTATTTCTTTGCAGAAAATAATGTACATGTGCTCGACGAGAATTAAGAATGCAACAGTAAACCTTCAGGTCTGAAGCCCCCCAGAGATCGAAAGGAATCATGAATGGACCATACAACATGTTTCTCCTTTCGCTACACATGAATGATGGAGTTTACACTGCCTATTAATCTTAAATGTTGAAGGCCAAAAAGAAGAGAGAGAGAGAGAGAGAGAGAGAGAGATGATTGGTTAACTTTTCTAACAGTATTTTTCTTGCTGCAATTATAATATGTGCTCATTTATAACATTCCCTCAAAGCAAAATGTCTGAAGAATCTGACCACTAAGAAGCAGCATTCAGTAGGCTGATCTTTCTAGACATTTTTCTATCATCTTAGCCACAAAAATGGGATCATACTTCACATTTTGTTTTGCAAATTGTTATTTTAAATATAATATATTGGGTGATTTTTCATGTTCAAGGACTCTTGTGATTTCTCGGGATTAATCGTAAGTACCTTTTAGTACAACCGAAGTATTTCTGCCAGCCGTGAAATCAAATAGATCATGCGAGCTGCACGTTTAATAGTAAAATGTGAGCTATTTCTTTCTCCACTCACAGCGTGCATCGTCAATGAGGGTAATATTGCCCCCAATGGTGAAATAATTAGTTTTTAGTGGCCAAAAAATCTTACCGTTGGTTATCTACAAAGCAGAAATAGACATAAATATACAGTTCGGTGGTTGTCGTAACATTTCATGGGGGGGGGGGGGAGGGCAACTAGGGAACGGGGCTCGGAAAGGCTCCTCGAAGGATCAAGTATGAAAACAGTTTGTGAAACAGTGGACTTGTAAACAGTGGCCTTTACATCACGGCAACCCAAAGGATGAGTTTTTCCATTTCAGTGTCTCATCCTTGAATGAATCCCAGCCCATTCCCCAGTTGGGAGAAACCAAGGTTCCAAGAAGCAGATCTACCACGATGATTTTTTTTTTTCTTTTTTTGGTGATGAGCCCATGGCTGGCACCTGTTGTATCTGCCAAGTTCTCACTGGAGACTCACTGGGGGCTGGCTCAGGAGGCACATGCTAGGCGAGAAGATGCTCTGAAGACAGAGGAAGAGACCATCTCTGCAAGGCTCTTGCTCTGTGCTGCCCTCTGGCGCCACCTGGGCCTCCAGGACGCCTCTTCTCAATGACCCGAAGTTGCTCCAAACTGATGGGTCATCGGCCCTCCGGGGTTTCTTGGCACCACCATGCACGAGGGGGTCCCAGAGAGAAAAGAAGGCCGGAAGTCACAGATTTCCTTGCAGGAAGAAGCAAGGGGCGGGAGTCAGGAAAAGCCGGGGCGCTTCTCCTTTGCCCTTTAACCCTGGGGGAGAGTGGACCGCCTGTCCACGAAGCTGTTGTCGTCCCAGGCAACGTGACTCACGAAGGAGCAAGGCAACAGCTGGCTATCTTTATCACTTTCCGAGATAGGCAGAATTTCGAAAAGGGCAGCCCGAAGATGTCTGCCCTAATTCCCGGGACCCACGGACATGAGTGTTTGCACACCTGACTGCACTGAGACACAGCACGGTGACGTCGGGGCGGGGAGATGACCCAGATGGGCTGACCTGAGCACACAGGCCCTTGAAAGAGAAAGCTGTTTCCACCTGATGGCAGTAGAGGAATTTAGAGACGTCACGTGTGTGCAAAAGACCCCGTGTGCTGTTGTACTCTGGGAGTGGATTTGGCCACTTAAGAAGGAATACGGGGGACCACCAGGGAGACAGAAGGGACTCGGCTGACAGCTATCAAAGAAATGGGGAGTTCTGCCAACAACAGGTGTGAGCTCGGCAGTGGATTCTTCCCCAGGGCCTCCAGACAGGAGCCGAGCCCCCTCAGCACCTTGACTTCAGCTCTGTGAGACCCTGACCAGAGCAGACCTCGGGCCACCCAGACTTGGGACCTACAGAACCATCAACAGATATGGTTATAACTTGTAGTTTGTGGTGATCAGTAACACAGCAACAGTCACGAATACGCGGTCTTCCCTTCTCTACTTGACAATCCTATCAATCACACGAACGTGGGACAGGCCGGCAACCTGGTCTCCCAGGTCACAAGCCCTGTGCCAGGGACAATTGGCTCAAATAAAGCTTCCAATCTCAGGCCTCTCACTTGCCCTCTCGACCCTTTGAGAATCTACGATCAGTCTCTCCAGTCAAGACTTAGCTCTTGACCTCTGCTCTGACCGATGGTCCCTCAGGAGGACTTTCATCACCTTTCACTTAATGATCAAGTTCTCGGTTCACTTGGTTCACTTGAACCTGGTTCACTTGGTGCTTCACAGCTTCTGCAGCTGATGCGTCTCACTCGGATTTTCTCCTACCTGCCGACAACTCCGCATGTTGTGTCGGCGTCTCGCGGTCCGCGGGGCCTTCATTTAGCTATAATGGGCCGATCAAAGGATCACAGAAGGAAATACGGGGAAACGAAATATATATACGAATAATACGAATAATACGAAATATATATACAAATAATACAAATAAATACTTAAACTCTTCCACGCCTTAATTTTCCTAACTCTTCTGGAGGGAAAACAGAAGCGGTGATTGCGAAGTCATATGCGAAGGTGCCAAGCGAAGGGAGAGAATTGGGCATCAGACGGAGCTGAACTTGAAGCCTTCCCAGTATTTTATCTTCTCCGGCACAGCTCTCTAGGCCCCCTTTTCCTCATTCAGAAAAGAGCGGTCCTCCTATTTCCCTCAGAGAGTGGCAAGTAGGAATAAAACTGGTGAAAAAATCCCAGATCCCAGAAACTGGAGTCTGCCCACAGTGTAAAGGTCACTGGGAGAATTCGGTTAACAGTTTGCATAAAATGCTTTCAACTTTTCAGGAGGGAGCTTTGTAAATTATCTCTTTATCTCTTCTATTATCACAAGAGAAAAGCCACAGTTAACTTTCCTGACGCAGACTTTAGCCTGGACAAACGGAGTATGTGTGACTCAGAGACCATCATTCGACACCGATGCTGTCCATATTCTTTACTCGGGTCAAGGAGAAGGAAAGTGTTTAAGGAAGAAAGTTCGGCAGTTGCCACACCTGTAAGGATATTCCTATTGGTTTTTCTGTAAAGGTGACTAAAGCCTAAGTCCCCCGGGGACAGAGCCCCCGTGCCATGACCTCGGTGGGCACTTAGCCGTGCACCCCAAAATCAGTTCCAGACTGAGGTTTATGCTGAACACTGTGGTGAGCTCCACGTTTTTCTTTCTTGAATTCTCTTATTTATGATCCAAATGAATATTGGCTCAGTTGGTTGAGCGTCTGCCTTCAGCTCGGGTCATGATCGCAGCTCGGGTCCTGAGACCGAGCCCTGCATCCGGCTCCCTGCTTGGCGGAGAGCCTGCTTCTCCCTCTCCTTCTACCCTCCCCAGCTTCCCTCTTCCACCGTTTGTGCGCTCTCGCTCTCTCTGTCAAATAATAAAATAAAATCTTAAAAAAAAAAAAAAAACCCTTAATAGATCTAAATACTTCCGTTACAGAACTAAAGGTTATGTTTGGGGGTCAGGGTCATTGGGTCAGACGTCTGCCAAATCTCCATGTTCTTCAACTTCTGGCTTCCACTAAAATCAGAAAATAAGTCCCCGAAGTGTGTTATAAAATGGCCAATGTATTTCAAACCGTTTTCTTCCTTTTGCATTTCCGGTTCATTACCCGGAAAGTCCTAGCCGCCACATCCTGTGCAAGTCATCTAACAGCAACTTCTCCCTCTTGCACTGGAACGTTGGGGACATTTCCTTCCAGATCTGAGAGACACCCTTGCTGAACAGCTTTTCTTTCTGTAAATGAGTTGTCATGAAAGTGACACTGGATGCACTCATCAGTCAAATTAGAGATCTTCTCTCTGGAAGTGTGTCAAATTCAGATAAAACATAAAGCAGCATTGTCGATAGTTTTTTAAAAATGTGAAAATGTATAACTTTGCTGTTAAAACACAGCAGCTAGGGGCAATGGAGAATCCCCAGGGCTTTAAATCCATAGCCTTGGCAGACCTCTTAATGGCCTCTGTTCAAGATATCCTTAGGTTCCCTGGCCTAAAAATAAAAATCTCAAAACCACACAAGGTAGCATTATTATACTCTAAATACTCTTAAGATCCTATTAGCTGATCTTGCAGAATTTGCTAAAAAGCGGACTGGCACAGTTTAGTCTCTCAATAGCCAGGCCTTTAAACATCACACAGCATAACTGGATGTTTCACGTCGTCCTCTGGGGTAAGGAATTTAACATGCTTTACAACCAACTTCGGGCAGGCCCACTAGCTTTCTAAACCATCAGCCCAGAGCTGGGATCGGCAAACTATAGCCCTCTGCCTGCTTTATGTGACCCACAAGTTATAAATGGTTTTTATACTTTTAAGTGGTGGGAGGGGGAACAAATCAGAAGGACACTATTTTGTGACATGTGAAAATTACATGAAATTTAAATGTCGGTGTCCGGTCATTTCTACCTACTGCTTATGGCTGAGCTGAGTCATGTTGACAGAGACTGGGTGGCCTGAAAAACCTAAAATACTTATTATCTGTCTTTATAAGCAAGTTTGCTGATCCCTGACCTCGCTACATATGGTATGAGATGGGTGCAAACGGCTTAAACTCTACCCGCTGAGTGCTGGGGTGTCCACAGATCTTGGAATTCTCATGATCTAGCTCTGCACACTGCCCTGTTACTGCCACTTACACACACACACACACACACACACACACACACACACACACACTTTTCCCCAATTATTGGGTTGAAGAAAGAGGGATGTAACCAATAGCAAGCCCCACCTCCATTCGCTATGGTTGTGGGAATATTCTGCTGGCTCCCTTTAGAGAGATGCAATAGGGGTATTTTAATCTGGGATAAAGGGCGCCTGGGTGGCTCAGTGGGTTAAGCCTCTGCCTCCGGCTCAGGTCATGATCTCAAGGTTCTGGGATCGAGCCCCGCGTCGGGCTCTCTGCTCGGCAGGAAGCCTGCTTCCCCCTCTCTCTATGTCTGCCTCT
This sequence comes from Mustela nigripes, assembly GCF_022355385.1. Lineage (NCBI taxonomy): Eukaryota > Metazoa > Chordata > Mammalia > Carnivora > Mustelidae > Mustela > Mustela nigripes. Next base: position 117,233,069 of record NC_081575.1, on the reverse strand, counting down.
CTGCCTACTTGTGATCTCTCTCTGTCAAATAAATAAATTCTTTAAAAAAAAATTTAATCTGGGATAAAATTTACAAAATAATTAGCAAGTGGTTCCCGACCTTTTAACTTTGAAGGACTTCTTTTTTTTTAAGGCTGGGTGCTATAATTATCATTTTTAAAAGCAGTTTTTCTAAAATATAATTTATACACCAAGAACTCAACCAGTTAAAGTGTTTAACTTGTATTCACAGGGGCACCTGGGTGGCTCAGTGGGTTAAGCCGCTGCCTTCGGCTCAGGTCATGATCTCAGGGTCCTGGGATCGAGCCCCACATCGGGCTCTCTGCTCAGCATGGAACCTGCTTCCTCCTCTCTCTCTGCCTGCCTCTCTGCCTACTTGTGATATTTGTCAAATAAATAAATAAAATCTTAAAAAAAAAAAAACTTGTATTCACAGACATGTGCCACCATCATCACTCCAACATTCCAGGACATTCTCATCACCGCCACCCCCAACTAAAGAAACCCTGGACCCATCAGCAGTCACTCTCCATTCTCTCTTCCTCCTGACCCCTGGCAAACACTAATCTACTTTGTCTCAGTGAAATGTGTTTATTCTGGACCTTTCACATAAATTGACCACACAATATGTGCCCCTTTATGACTGGCTTCTCTCAATGTTTTTAAAAAAAATCTCTTCGTTTTTAACTTCACAAATCTCCAGGTTTAGAAGTATCCGATGAGGGGCACCTGGGTGGCCCAGTCATTCATGCATCTGCCTTCGGCTCAGCTCAAGATCGCAGGGTTCTGGGATTGAGTCCCATATGGGGCTCCCTGCTCGTCAGGGACTTTGTTTCTCCCCTGGCCTCTGCCCCTGCTTATGCTCCCTCTCTCTCTCTCCCCCACCAAATAAATACATAAATAAATCTTTTTTTAAGTATCTGATGAAAATAATCATTTCAAAGTAATGACTATAATTTCCTTTGAGTTTTTCCAAATGATAAAAATAGCCCACAAACCATTCTCTCGGTCCACAGGGAAGCCCGCGAGTCTCGGCGATGCCGTTCAGCGCACGGCTCTGCCACCAGAAGCCCATTCTGTCACTGACGCACGAAATGAGCAGCTGATACCTGCCCAGTGCTGTGCTACACAGGCAGCGAGGCTGGCCTGACTGCCCGATCTCGCTCTTCATGACCTTACTTTTCACGAGATACTGGCTTGATCTGTCAACCCCTGAACCTCTCCTTGCCAACACACTGTATGTATTTTCCAGGGTTTTCGTCTCTTCTGTAAAAATGATGTCATTTCTTAAGATGTTCAAAATAATTGCAGGTGCCTTCAGCTCTCCAGATATCTGAAGAAAGCTCCTGATTCCTTGTCCCTTTTCTCCCCACTCAGCCGCCCTCAATTTTCCTGTCTTCCACCTCGGACTCCTTTCTTTGACTATCACGCTGAGTCGCACACACACGCCAAGATATGACGAATATCCGTGAAGCATCAGACAAGCAAAAGAACGAACTTCAAACCTTGTCCGTGAATGACTTCTTTTTCCCTCAGTTCCTAGATGCCCGCCATCCTGTTAACACTCGCTCACTAGCAAAGACTCAGAATTTCCATTCCAGAAGCGGGCTGCTCGGCAAAGTCTGTATAAACCAAGCAGCGAGAGTTTAAAACAGTGGCTTTAAGATCACTGGGTATTAGAAGCCGAATGGTATCTCTTCCCTCCTATCAGGCGAGTCTCTCCGACGGACAGACCATTTAACTGTTGGACATTTGTACTTACTAACATTGCTTGATCCTGAAGGATAAAGACCAAATCAAACACATCTGGGCATATTTAACCTGGAAAAATGCCCCCAGAAGGCCCTAGTAGCTTTGTCTTTGAAGTGCTGTCAGAGAACGGAGTAAGTGCACGTGTTCTGTGCTGTGCGGAGGGGGCCAAACACGGCTAAAAGCAACAGGGAGACAGATTTCATGTGAGGACAAACCGCACCTGCGAACGGTGGCCCCAGATGGCAAGGGGTCTCGGCGAATGCCCTGCCCTGCTGGGCTAGCATTTCAGGAGTGCTGGTGACATTATAGGAATTCAAACGGGACGAGGTGCGAAGAAATGAACCCAAGACCTTTAACTGCCAGGGATGGAAAATCTGTGCTAAGGGCGGTGGGTAAGGAATCCAGCTGGAGGGGATGGATGATGGCTCAACCCCAAAGACTGGGGTGCTTTTGAAAGTGATGATGATGGGGCGCCTGGGTGGCTCAGTCATTAAGCATCTGCCTTCAGCTCAGGTCATGATCCCAGGGTCCTGGGATCGAGGCCTGCATCGGGCTCCCTGCTCAGCGGGACGCCTGCTTCTCCCTCTCCCGCTCCCCCTGCTTGTGTTCCCGCTCTCGCGGTGTTTCTCGCTGTCAAATAAATAAATAAAATCTTAAAAAAAAAAAAAGTGATGACAATGATGTCTCAATGGCAACATAATTTTTAAAGCATTTATGTAGTGATTTAGCAAACAGAAAGGAAGCATTAGTTAACATTTATAGGTAAGTGTTAGAGATTTTTAACCTGCTCAGATATTTAATATTATATCCTTTTGTTAATTTGGGCAAAAGGCCAAAATTAGTCTTTTGGAACAAAAAAGAGAAGCTATGTAGTCATATCTATCATTTGAAGAATAAATACTTAATCTTTATATATAGGTTCTTTTTAAAAATATATATACTTCTCAACATGATCACTAGACAAGAGCTCCAGGAGAAAATCTGAAATTTAAAAACACAAGGCACGTGGTATGTGTTCTTTACAAGAAAATCATGAACCATAAGGAGGACTCTACCTTGACATTAATTATGAAGAACACAATAATTTATTAAAATCTTGCAGCACTCTATTGCTTTAGGCTGGAACTAATGAGAAATACTCTTCACTTCTTGAAATGACATTACATTTCTTAAAATTACACTGTTTCAAAGTAAAAAAAATCTCAAAACTATTATACAATTTGAAGTGCTTTTAGAAGGGGAAAAACATTAATTATCTTTACTACAAATAGTTTTTTTTTAATTCCATTTATTTATTTGATAGAGATCACAAGTAGGCAGAGACACAGGCGTGGTGGGGGTGAAGCAGGCTCCCCGTTGAGCAGAGAGCCTGATGCAGGGCTGGATCCCAGGACCCGGAGACCTGAGCCTAAGGCAGAGGCTTAACCCACTGAGCCACCCAGGCACCCCTACTAGAAACACTTTTAAGACTGACAAATTTTTTTAATGTTTTACTTATTTATTTGACAGAGGGAGACACGGTGAGAGCAGGAACACAAGCAGGCAGAGTGAGAAAGGGAGAAGCAGGCTCCCTGCTGAGTAGGGAGCCTGATACAGGGCTGGATCCCAGGACCCTGCGATTATGACCTGAACTGAAGGCAGAGGCTTAACGACTGAGCCAGCCAGGCGCCCCTGGAATATTGGTTTCTTATCATGTTACAACTTCAGGAGCTCCAATGAGACGAGTAGCAGCTAGAGTATTTGAAAATCCCTAAAGCTCTAATGATGATGTTCTATTATGTGGAGATCACATTTTATCCCAAATAACCAATATGTTACATTTAAAAAGTTTGCTTTCCGTTAATTAATTCAGTAATCCATACATTTACCAGCTCAGTAAATAAGTTTTGTGCGAGGCACTGAGGACAATTCAGACCCTCTACTATACGGGTTTTGAGGACTCATTCAAAGAACTGCTTTAAAAGAACTGCCAAAAAATTGAAGTCTTTCTTCCTTTACTGACATTTTATGGATTTCAGGGAATGTTCAGCTGCTATTATACCCTCCGCAGATCAGTGTCAATTTGTGTTAAGATACTGTAACCCTAAAAGGCCACTTCATCAGTCCCTTGCATAGGAAGGGATACAGGAAGGCAAAGATGAGCACAAGTGGGGACCAGGTTGACAATATTCATTGTATCTTTAAAAGAGAGCTTTGTCAGGCAATACTGGAAATTAAAGGTAAGTTATTGGGAGGTCTAGCGCCCCTTTGCTATAAAACTCCAAAAATAAATGAGCCTCTTGCTTGGCTCGTAAGAGCTGTGCAAATACCACAAAAGTGTGTGATGTTCCTAGAAGACAGATCTTATTTTTCTTTTAAAGATTATTTATTTACTTAAGAGAGAGAGAGAGAGAGAGAGAGAGAGAGCATGAGCAGAGCGAAGGGGAGAGGGAAAGGGAGAAGTGGACTGCCCAACAAGCAGGGAGCCCGATGCGGGACTGGATCCCAGAACCCGGGGATCATGACCTGAGCCAAAGCAGATGCTTAACCAACTGAGCCACCCAGGCGCCCCTAGAAGGCAGTTCTTAAATGAAGTTATCATGCTATAACCTGGGATGGACTTTCTGGAAGAATATTAAATCACGAAAACCAGAATCATCTCCTACAAGAAGGGTGATTTTAGCCTATGAAGAAATGTGTATTCTCATGTTAGAAGCAAAAACTTCTTGAGGCGCCTGGGTGGCTCAGTGGGTTAAAGCCTCTGCCTTTGGCTCAGGTCATGATCCCAGGGTCCTGGGATCCAGCCTTGCATCGGGCTCTCTGCTCGGCAGGGAGCCTGCTTCCTCCTCTCTGCCTGTCTCTCTGCCTACTTGTGATCTCTATCTGTCAAATAAATTTTTTTTTAAATCTAAATTTAAAAAAAAAAAAAGAAGCAAAGACTCCTCTACATGATCCTATGAACAAAGGAAGACCGCCCTCTTGGGTCATACGGATACAATATTTCATTCTCCAAAGCCTTTTCTCAACATAATCTACAAATCCTTTTGTGCCCTTTTTAAACAGACTCCAGCATTTTCAAGTATTTTTGAGTATTATTTGTCATAATGAAACGAATAATTTACAAATGTTATTCTATTATCTGGGGAGTCGAACTGTATCTCGGTCTATTTCTTTTTTTCTTGGCAAAGTGTCTTATTAAAACTCATACACTCCCAAGAGCCTTTGCGGTATTTAAGTGTCACTTGAGTTTAGCGTGCTGGGATCACAGAAGCATAGAAAAGAACAAAAACACTTCAGGACACACCTTCATCTAGAAACAGCGATACCTCCAGGCACTTTATAAATCTCTGTTCTCAGAAAGAAGACTTCACTCTGCATCCGCTCAGCATTCCCGGGGGGACTTGTGGAACAATACCACTCAACGGCATAATTTACAGGCAAGGCCATAATGGCTGTGAATTAATGATAACTATTGTCCAAATTGTTGAGCTCACTGTAATAATTTGCATTATGCTGCTAATAAAAACAAGGAAAGGGTGACAAATAAAAGTGGAATTTAAATTGTATAACTGATACAGTAATATGTAATTTTTAGGTGAGATTACGGGTTATTCTTCTCTCTGGTAATCTGTAATTGCCATGTAAATATAAAATCCATATTTTAATTCTTAAAGCAATAAGAAGATGCTACTTATAATATTTCAAACAATAATTATTTTCACCCTCTTTTAATTCTAAATAGAAAGATACATTTATGTGTTAAAAATAATAAATATAAAACATATTATTTTGGGGGCGCCTGGGTGGCTCAGTGGGTTAAAGTCTTTGCCTTCAGCTCGGGTCATGATCCCGGGGTCCTGGGATCAAGCCCCGTGTTGGGCTCTCTGCTCAGCGGGGAGCCTGCTTCCCCCTCTCTCTCTCTGCCTGCCTCTCTGCCTACTTGGGATCTCTGTCTGTCAAGTAAATAAATGAAATCTTTAAAAAAAAAGACATATTATTTTTAACCCCGTAAATATAACTTAAGGTTAAAAATGTGGTATTTTACATGATAAAGTAATGATTTTTACCAAGTAATTTAAATTTTAAAAACCGACTATATTTTCTCTTGCCTGTTTTGGAGTTCTTTAAATGTCTTAAAACCTCTACCATTAGAGAATTCAGTGAAGCAAGTTAAATCAGAGGAATATCCAGGATTGCGCCAATTTCTTTATGAAACTCTCTATGTATATACATACAGATATACTTCATTTTATAAAGATATTTTATTATTTATGTAATCATATATCTGGTGAAATAATCACGCTAACACTAAGTGATCAATTTTCAATACAAAATAAAACCACGCTTGTGTGAAGTTTTGTTTTTAATTAGGTGTGTTCGATTCATATAAGCTCTGTAAGAAACAAGGGCTGCTCTCTCTCTCCACTAACCACTAATTTTCAGCCATCAGGTGCAGAAGTAAAATGAACGACATCGGTACTTATCAGAAGTGACGCGTGTGCGCAGCCCAGTGAGCTACCCTGAAGGCTGACATGCTCCTTCTCATCTCCCCAGACCAGTGATTCTCAGGGTGGGCGGCAGGGTGGTATTTTGCTCCCACAAGGGAGTGGACACTTGGCATGTCTGGAGACACTTTGGGTTGTCAGATCTTGGGCGGGTGCAGGGTTGGCCACTGGCCCCTAGTGGGTGGAAGCCAGGGAGGCTGCTCGCCGTCCTACTGAGGCACAGCAGCGCCCCACAAAGAACCACCTAACCACAAGCGTCAATAGTGCCGAGGCCAAGAAAGCCTGACCTGGAAAAACCTAGACCGGGTGTTGGGGAACATTCCCACCTGGGCACATCCCGACGACGGAGCTGAGTCATGCCTCTATGGAACTCACGCAAATGCAAAAGCAAGGCTACCATGTTTGGGGGAAGAGAAAGAATGTTTAAATAGTCGGCAATTCTTCCTGGTATCAAACGTGTCTATTCCCTGAAGTGAATACAGGTTAAAGTACGGATCTGTGGTGTCTTGAGGAAGTATCAATCCTGGGGTTCTCAGAGTATAAATCGAAGGCCAATCTAACATCGAAGGACCTATTTTACACAACACTGCTCCTTTATTGCTTCTCAGCGTTTGAGCCAGAGCACAACTAAAGGGCCCGCAAGCACGGGGAACGTGGACAATTCAGCCGAGACGAGCCCATGGGGGTGCGAGAGTTTTACCGGAGAGGTACCGAATACAGCCACATTGCATTATGAAATATTTCTTCACGTTTCAGAAACCAGTATGAATGAGATACCACTGCACACCTGCCAGAATGGCCAAAATAAAAACAGGACCACCACCAACGCTGGGGAGGAGGCAGGGAGCCTGAACCACTGACACATCACCAGTGGGACCGCCACGGTGGTTCAGCCACACTGGGAAGCTGTCCGGCCGCGCAGTACAAAACTCAACATGCACTTAGCACATGACCCAGTAACCACACTTCCCATCATACAGAAATGGACATTTAGGGTCACACAAAATCCCGTATACCAATATAGCGAATTTATTCACTATACCCGTAGAGCAAATTTATTGTAAGAGCCCCAGACTGGAAACAACCCAAAAATCCTTCAACGGGTGCACGGTTAAACTGCAATACATCCACACCGTGGAATACTACTCGGTGAAGAAAAAGATCAAACCAGAAATCCACACAACTGCTTGGGTGAACCTCTAGACAATAATGCAGAGTAAAAAATGCCAATCTCAAAAGGTCACATATTCTATGACTACATTTATATGATAGTCTTAAAGTGACAAAATTATAGATACAGAGAACAGACTACTGGTTGCCAGTGGTTAAGGATGGGGGGGCACAGGGGTGGATGAAGGGTACATGGGACCTCCTTGTACATTCTTCTGCAAATGCCTAAGGACCTATAATTATTTCAAAATAGAATTTTTTTAAAAAACCACATTTCTAAAGGTACCTGGGTGGCTCAGATGTTAAGCATCTGCCTTCAGCTCAGGTTGTGATCTCAAGGTCCTGGGATCGAGCCCTACACTGGGCTCCCTGCTTAGCAGGAAGTCTGCTTCTTCCTCTCCTTCCCCTGCTCACTCACTCTCTCTCGCTTTCTCAAGTAAGTAAATAAAAGCTTTAGAAAAAAACCCTCACACACACACACACACACACACACACACATACACACACACACACACATTTCTGCACTTACAGAGCCCTGGGAAACAAGAGCATCCAAATGGCCACATTCACAGTTGTAGGTTGGTCATGGTCAAGTTAGAGTACTTAGCTCTCAGTAAGGGCAAACGTATGCACCTCCAAAATACATCCTTTACCGACTCTATCTTTTGTATTTACTCCTCTGCTTAGTCATTTTGTTTTGGCCTGAAGGACATAAACACATGCACACGAGTATAACCGTAATTTCAGTTCAGAGTACTTTTTTAAAGAGAAGGTGTGTAATACTGTAAAATCACGAAGCCCTGTAAAGAATAAAACAGATGTGGGGCGCCTGGGTGGCTCAGTGGGTTAAGCCGCTGCCTTCAGCTCGGGTCATGATCTCAGGGTCCTGGGATCAAGTCCCGCATCGCTCTCTGCTCAGCGGGGAGCCTGCTTCCCTCTCTCTCTGCCTGCCTCTCCATCTACTTGTGATTTCTCTCTGTCAAGTAAATAAATAAAATCTCTTAATAAAAAAAAAAAAAAAAAGAATAAAACAGATGAAGAAGAATGCTTTCTTGGATTATGGTATATGACAAAGACTCCTTCTTTAATCAAACTTTAGTCAGCCTCCCGCACTCTGCCTCTTCACTAGGCCTCAACCTTGGCCTCTATCCTTGCTGGGCCTGTACAGCCCAATGTTAGTGAGAATCCTGCTAAGTCAGCTTAGCAAGAATCCCGCACTGGGGTCCTCACTCCAGGGTCTCCAAGACTGTGCTTCCAAATTGACTACCTGGAGTGATTCTCTCAACTAAATAGTAGTTTCATCCCTGTCAAAATGATGTCAAACATCATTGTATGAGAGCTGGTGCTTTCAATTTTTTTTAAAGATTTTATTTATTTACTTGACAGACAGAGATCACAAGGAGGCAGAGAGGCAGGCAGAGAGAGGAAGGGAAGCAGGATCCTCGCTGAGCAGAGAGCCTGATGCGGGGCTCGATCCCAGGACCCTGAGACCATGACCTGAGCTGAAGGCAGAGGCTTTAACCCACTGAGCCACGCAGGCATCCCCTCAATTTTTTTTAAGATGCTTTTGTTCAAATGAAATCCTAATCAGAAGCCCTAATCAGGAGCTCTTTTGGAAGAGCAGAAAAACAGATGTAAACACCTGAGCTTTTCTTGTTGGAATGGCAGGGACCTGCAGGACGGCTCTGGCTCCCTTTCCTTCCACCCCACGCATCGCATCGCTGCGCAAGTCGTCGGGTTCCGAGGAGCAAAGGTGCGAGAACACACTTCCCTGGACTACCGCACTGGGGGAGATTCTCCGTGGAGCCCTTCCTCGCACCTCACACGTCTTACGAGCAGAGGCACCGAGGGTCTTTGTTTCAGGCTACCTTTTTTGTCTAGGGAGCCGTCTTGGAAAATGAAGGCCGTGTCTCCCCGGAGAGCAACAGGGAGCTGTCCTCACTGTCCATTTTAAGAGATTCGGGTTCGCTCAGCTCAGGATCCACACCCGCAGGGCAAGTCCACCACCTGCTCCGCACCCAGCGGGGCTGCTCTGGGCCACCCTGTGGGACTTGGGGCTGGCAAGGAGACCAAACGTGAACCTGAAGCTCATGCTGCTTGCTGTGCCCTGAGTGATGAAAGACCTTTGTCTCTGACCCCAGAGTCTCAGTGTCTTCTGCCCACGCCCAAGAAAACAGCGGCAGGCTGACCTGTGCGCTAGCAGACAGGGCAAAGCCTCAGACCCCTTCACAATTCTTGACAACCACCCTCTCTAACTTATTTAACACACACAGAGTGTTTACTCTGGATGAGGTAGAGGTATTATTCTAAGCGAGAGACAAATACTAACTCACTTAACCTTCACCATCATGCAGTAAGACACGCACTGTGACTACGATTTCCATTTTACGGGGGAGGCTAGTGTAATCGTGACCAAGTAGCCAGATCATTGCCATACGATGGAAGAACATGCTGTACACATTTACTGAGCACCAAAGGGTTTTCCTTATTAAAACAAAGAGCATACGGTGAAACCTCAGACCCGTGCGACGGTTCTCCTCTGGCTGGTGTTGATCATAAAGCCCCAGTCTTCACGAAGGTGGACACAGAACCATCCCAAGGGGCAGAAATTTAAAAACCGCTCTTACAATCGATGTGCCCCGACATCTGGTATTTCAGAGGGAAAGTGGAAACGACTGTCTCAAAGATGTCTCCAAGGTCTTGAGTGGAACCTCTTACTTCCTTGGAAAATGGTCGTAATTCCAACAAACTGACCTACTAGCACCATGAGCATTCTCCCAGAATTAGAGCTGCAGTAGCAAGCTTTCAACACTTTGGGGGTTATTTGTGTTTCATAAAGCTCACGCACTTGACGTTGCCGGCTAGAGAGCAGAAGACAGAGCGATACACGGGCCCAGAAGTCTGGAGTCCGGCACGAGGATCTGCCGTGAATCTAGCTCTACTTCCCTTCATAGAAAACCGTGAGGAACTAGCGACTTCGGATGATTGCCAACATACTCGGGGACCGTCGACAAGATACAGCCCTCCGGTGAATGGCTATTATAAAGACAGAGGGCTAAAAAATGAGTATCAAGAACAGTTCAAAATGAAGGCTGGGAACAGACATTGCGTACACGCAAAGACACTCCCCATCACCCAGAAGAGGGAGGGAAAGCTACACGGCGACACCTCTTCTCCCGTGTCAAGTAGGCGACGAGGCAGAAGTTGCACCTGCGCTCGCTCTCTCGGGCAAGCTCGCACACACTGCGGAGGCAATTTCACTTCTTCATCAAAATCAGAAACTGCATGCACCCTTTGACCCAGCAATCCCACTTCTGGGGATTTAGAATATAGACACACCTGCCCCCCACAAACTGATCAATGTTCAAGGCTTTTCTAGGCACAGCGCTTTAATAGCAAAAGGCTGGCTATAACCCACGGGATCAGTAAGGGAAGGGTCAAATGAATTATGGTACATTGTCAAGATGGAAGTCAGCACAGTTGTTCAAGAAAAGGAGGGAAGCTCTGTGCACGGTTATGGAAGGCTCTCCAGGATAAAGCGGGGGATAAAAGGGTGCAAGCAGTGTATGGGAAAGGCCTCGGTTTATGTAAGATGAGGGAAATACAGTCGGGTCTGCCTACGAGAATCAGAAAAATTGGTGGGAGTCTGCCACCAAACCCAAGAAAAGGATCTCTCTATCAGTTGACAGCGTACTTCCCATCTTTGGGCAGCTCAGGAATCCTGACAATGTTTCTATGCCCCTTAGGGCCCTCAGAAGTCCTCTACCGAAGTTTTTCTTCAAGATGCTAGGATTTAAATTAACATAAGGATAAGACAGATACTCTAATACTCTGAGTTGAGGGTTTCAAACACCGTTTAAAGGGCCCCCTCCAGCCCCCACCCCGGGATCACAGTCAGGACTTGGGCCTAGGCCAGTGACTTTCAGACTGCTTCTTTAAATGATCCACAGCTGATCAGCAGTTTACCTTGTTAAAATTCAGTTGGTTTGGTAGTGCTTTGAAGGGGACACTCCCTTCTTGGATTTTCTGCATTCAGACAGGATTTGCAAAGGAGCTAACAACGAAGGGATTTAATTAGAAAACAAGAGCATCCGTTGGTAGCTTTTTGAAGGGGAACCACAGATACATATTCTTGTGGGCTTTTGCCTGATTACACTTGTTAATAAGGAATGCCAAAACATGTGCACCAAAAACCGTTCAAGGTCTTTTGGTAGCAAATTATACTTGTAAATTTGATTTAAGTTGATCACTGGAAGAACTCACACTCTTTGAAGATTTGAATTCATAAATGTATGAAAGAATTAAGTGGTTCTTTCCCCTAGTGATATAAAGTATTAAATGGCAGGGAAAAAAAAATGTGTTTGGAATCAACGGAGGAAATAATTCATTTTGAAAATTATCCCATAAAAATGTTAAGTAGGAAAAATACACCAGACCAGTTCTACTGGATAAAGAAAGCAAACTTTAGGATGATGGGCTGGGAAACGTCCTATCGAGTGCTTTGTTTTCTGCAAAGTTTTTGTTATTCAACTATGGCAGTCTTAGGCACAGTAATCTATTCCATCCCCAAACAACAAAGAAGGGGAGACTAATTCTCATCAGCAGAAAACTGCCTGGCCTTTGGAGAGGGCAGTGGCTCCCGATCAAGGAGAAATGAGTGTCTTTGAAGAAAGCATCTTGGGTTGTTTGGCTAATACACGAAATTCTCTCTTTATCATGCAGAAGAGTCATTTCAAAAGGAAAGTGCAAGTCAATGAGGATTAGTTTGGCTTCTTGGAGGTCAGAACTAAATCTACAAAACGAATAAAGCGACGCTGAAATAAACAAGAATGTGAAATTGCTCATCCGCGGGGATGATGTAACTAATGCTGACATAATTTCCAAGCAGAAAAGCAAAACTAGGTCAAAGCACGTTGGCCTAACATAATAAGCATTTTTGCTCCCAGAATTTTACCATGTAGGCTGTGTCTGCAGGCATTAATGTCTTCTGTTATCAATGTTCGGTGCTGTCACAAACGATTCGTGTCTTATCATTCTTTGTTAGTTAAACCAAAACAATGTAGTTTACATGTGAACTATTCCATTCTGACAGCTAAAATGTTAAAAAGGGGAAATGTTAAAAATATTCAGCAAGTGTCTTCTCCAGGCTGAGACGCACTGGTCAGTAAATATTCATATTTAATAGTCTCCTATCACGTTCTTCTCCACTGAGAAATTTCTCTCATTCAGTCATCATGATTTCTATTCCTTCTCTCATGCAGAGCGATGTAGAAAGGGCGGCAGCATCCTATCCCTCTAGAAATCCTCTTGAAACAAAAAACCTCCACCGAGTCCCTCCATGAGTAGCCAATTTTTGTATTCTGCTTGCCTCGCCCTTCTATTTGTTCCATGGCATTCTCCTATACTATTTCCAGAAAACACCCCTGATTAATTCGCAGAGAAAAGGACTCCCTTCACTCCCACAACTCTCTTCTGTGTAAACATAATCCTCTTAAGGTTTTTACTCTCTGCCATGTTCACACTTATCGAAAATCACAGCAAAGACTATGCAGACAAAAGTAGCACAAACTCGAAAGATAGGGCTATGTGAGCATTTGGATTTTTTGGACAGTATTTGCTCCTAAAGGGGATACAATCCTTCCTGATTCTTGACTCACCAGAAACCATCGACCTTCTGGAACTGTCTTGGCATTTATTGGCTCATTACATTAGACTGTGACCCCCAAACATCCAAATTTTATCTTACCAGATGGCTTGTAGTATAGTCAAAAGGCAGTAAGATGGGGAGTCAAGAAGACTCAGGCTCTAGAAGTAAACTTGCTCATACCTTTGCTCCCTGATGGAGGGTAAAGCATCCCTCTGAGTGAAAATTTCAACCCACACATGCTACACTTTTAACCAGTACTCTTGCTGTCTCCTAAACATGTAGTTTTCTAACATTTGGGGATGTCTTCCATCTCTGTTTCTTCATCTGGCCATTCATCTAGTTATTGGCAAGTGAGCAGGGCATTCAACAGATTGCCCTTGTCCACACACAGCTCCCTTCCTCTGAATTATCTGGGGAAAGGCCACTTCAAAACACGTACAACTGAAGCCACACTCCACCACTTGACATGCGACAGACAACACAGCCTACTGAATGGGCCCTTATTCGTCCCGCTGTCTCCGTAAACCAGTAAATGTCTCAGAAACTTCTATTTCATCATTTTAACTGTAACTCTCAGTCTGTCACACCCAGAAGCAGTGAAAATGCTTTGTCCAGCATATGTCTTGAATCTCGTAGAGGAAATGTGGCCACCATATGCGTAGAACGGAGCAGAAAGCTGCCGTCTCCTCTCAGAAGCATTCTCCCAGTCGCTGAGTGACCTTGGGCATACCACTCACCTGGCAAAAGAAACCAGCTGCACATGGGCCAAGGGCCGAACACACTGGGTTGGGCTCCATGAGGGCAAGGAGCAGAGTCCATCGTTGCTTCTAGGCTTTGCGCTATTGGAGGACACATCCCGTTTCGTAACTGGTTCTGTAGCCCCACGACGGAGGGTAGAAGCTAAGCCTCCTGCCACGTTCCAGGCCCTGTCCTCACCCAGAACACAACCGCATGGGCGGTCAAACAACTGCAACTTCCTTTGATTTTTCTCTGATGTCTATCTATTCAGTCCTTGCTGTTCCCCAATCTTTCTAACGCCCTTTCTTCCTCTTGAAAATGCTCCCTTGGAAGATGCTCTTTCCTGCTAAAAATTCATGTAGCATGTACCCATAAAATAGGTAATGGTTCTTCTTGTGTGTCAGGCGCTGTGCTTGGGCTCGGGGATTTCAAGATAATTAAGATGTAACTCTTGGTTTCTTTCTTTTTTAAAAAAAAATTATTTATTTATTTGACAGCAAAAGAGAATGATCACAAGTAGGCAAAGAGTCAGGCAGAGGGAAGGGGGAAGGAGGCTCCCTGCTGAGCAGAGAGCTTGATGGGGGGCTCGATCCCGGGACCCTGACATCATGACCTGAGCCGAAGGCAGACGCTTAACCCACTGAGCCACCCGGGCGCCTGTAACTCTTGGTCTTGAACAACTCAGTCCCAAGACAGGCAGGCAAATGATGAACTGGAAATGTACGCACCATTCCCAATACTTGTGTGGGTAAGAGGAAGCTCCCACTTCTTTCTTTCCATTTCTTCTAATCCAGTAGACAGCGTTTAGCTTATGAAGAGAATCCTTACAAACAACCTAAACCCACAAGAACCATCATTCCCCTCACTTGGCCCCCTGTGCTTTCTTGGCTGTCACCCACAAAGACCTCAGTGAGTCCCCAAGTTCAGGCAGGACGCCGAGAAAAGAACAAGTGAAGAGGTCGGACCCACAGGTGGACACACCAGCAAGTCCCATCTGCCAAAGCCATGAGCTTGCCCACAAACGTTGTCCCGGAAAGGGCAATCCTGATTTTTGCGGCTCCAGGCTCTATCACCTACTCTTTCTCCAAGTTAAGATTCATCCTGAGGTTCGAAGGGCTAAGGCATGAGCCTTAGCTCACCATATTGCTTCTCCCCCAACACCTGGCCAAGACCATTGTCTAGATGAAGCAGGAGTGTGTTTTGGCGGTGGGGTAGGACAGGAGGGAAACTGGGCACTTACAGAAACTCAATTCACTGTATTTGGACAGGGAGTCCCAGTGGGAGCTAGAAGGTATCAGAAGGTTGTAGAAAGAAAGCTGCAAACTCAACTAAACTTTTCCTACTTCAAATATTGCGAAGAGGGGCCCGTTAGCCAAAGTACGGTAACTCGTTCCCCTTCTGCATTCCATCCTGTGGAACATGGCGGCGTGCCCTCAAAACTCAGAACTGAATCTGACTGGTTATTTTTTTTAAGACAGCGAGTTCTAGAAATGGAATCATTTCTCACTGGAGAACCTTCGGGGTTTCAAACAACCAAACTCTTAGAGCACAGAGCCTTCCTGGACTGGGGACCGCCTTGGAGTTATTTTTCTCTATTGATAAAAATTGGTGAGGGGGCGCCTGGGTGGCTCAGTGGTTAAGCGTCTGCCTTTGGCTCAGGTCATGATCTCAGGGTCCTGGAATCGAGCCCTGCATCGGGCTCTCTGCTCCGCGGGGAGCCTGCTTCCCCCTCTCCCTCAGGTGCTCCCTCTGCTTGTATGCTCACATGCACGCTATCAAATAAATACAGTCTTAAATAAAGAAAAGAAAGACCTGGGGTGCCTGGGTGGCTCAGAGGTTTGAGCCTCTGCCTTCGGCTCAGGTCGTGATCCCAGGGTCCTGGGATCGAGCCCC
>NC_081575.1:117190346-117216985 GCF_022355385.1 Mustela nigripes | reverse complement strand
CCCTGCATCGGGCTCTCTGCTCCGCGGGGAGCCTGCTTCCCCCTCTCCCTCAGGTGCTCCCTCTGCTTGTATGCTCACATGCACGCTATCAAATAAATACAGTCTTAAATAAAGAAAAGAAAGACCTGGGGTGCCTGGGTGGCTCAGAGGTTTGAGCCTCTGCCTTCGGCTCAGGTCGTGATCCCAGGGTCCTGGGATCGAGCCCCGCATCGGGCTCTCTGCTCAGCGAGGAGCCTGCTTCCTCCCCTCTCTCTGCCTGCCTCTCTGCCTACTTGTGATCTCTGTCTGTCAAATAAATAAATAAAACCTTTAAAAAAGAAAAGAATAGAAAGACCTTCTTTAAAAAAAGATAAAAACTGGTTAAGTTACTACTTAATAATTATGTTAAATGTGTTTTGACTAGGAACTTATAACTTTCTACAAATGATATACGGCTACAGATTAACTAAACTTCACAAATACAAACCATTGGTCAAGTCTCCTAAGGTCAAGAAAGCTTTGGCTACCAAATTATCAAGCAGATTTTTATCCATACAAATGCACTTATTATAAGTATACAAATGCACTTATTATAAGTATACAAATGTACTTATTATAAGTATATTATACATAATATACTTATTATTTATAATATTATAAAAGTACTTATTTTATGCATATAAATGTACTTATTATTATAACCTACATTGAGCTACAGAAATAATAAGCTATACATCAGATCAAAAGTCCTTGGAGGGGGGCGCCTGGGTGGCTCAGTGGGTTAAGCCGCTGCCTTCGGCTCAGG
Source organism: Mustela nigripes (assembly GCF_022355385.1). NCBI lineage: Eukaryota > Metazoa > Chordata > Mammalia > Carnivora > Mustelidae > Mustela > Mustela nigripes. The sequence goes on along the minus strand of NC_081575.1, from coordinate 117,216,201 downwards.
TCATGATCTCAGGGTCCTGGGATCGAGTCCCGCATCGGGCTCTCTGCTCGGCAGGGAGCCTGCTTCCCTCTCTCTCTCTCTCTGCCTGCCTCTCCATCTACTTGTGATTTCTCTCTGTCAAATAAATAAAAAAAATCTTAAAAAAAAAAAAAAAGTCCTTGGAGGGCAAGGGATCATATTAAAATCATGTCTGTAGCTCAAAAAGGCATATAATAACCATTTAAAGTAGCTTAAATGAACGGACTACTGGATACATTAATTCTGTATGTACTCAGCAAATGCCCTTGAATAATGTACTCTACTCATCATAAACAGCTGACTGCATATGAAACCTTCATCTTCCTTTTTTTTTTGGCCTTTTTTAGCCAAAATTTTTCTTATAGCACAAAGCAGGTAAGTTCTTAGTTTTGTTTGTGTGTTTGCTTTGTGTTGTGTTATTTTAGGAAAGTCCTCTCTAAACATTTTTTTTTTCAGTGCCTCAATTTACTGACCTCTTTACCACCACCTGACTTTCTGGAGGCCATTAACCATTCTAATTTATGTCAAAGGGATATTTTCCTCCAGGAGGTGGAGGGGGGAGTCTTGTGGATGCCGAAGGGTCCCTCATAAAACTAGGCAATCAACCTTCTAGAACAACCCCCTCCCCCAGATGAATTTCATGTGGAATAAAAGGAATTGATAATGACCCGGAAAGAATCATGTTGATAAAACTGTCCCATATCTAAATGGGAGATTAGATTCCTGTTTGACCTGGCTTCCTAGCCCTTTCTTTAATCACAGCATACTTGATATTCTCTTCCTTGAATGAACTCATTTCCATTGTGGCTTTGGTCAGAAGATTAAAGAATCGCTAACTAATTGTTCCAAGTAAGCAGAGCAATTCTCCGAGCCTCAGATCAGCTAGCTCCCAGCCGCGGTGGCCAGGACTTCCATCATCGACACTTCAAGCCCGACCTCTGCAGGTGGCTAACTGAAATGCACACCGCCTGAGCGGACTACGGTCTTTCTTTTTTAAAACCCCACCAAGTTCTGAAAATGGGAACATTCATACTAAGTGTAACAGGGATACTGATCATACGTTGGCTTTCCCTTTCGTTTCGTAAGTTGATTTTTGGAAGTAGCCACCATCTGACTGAAAAACATTTCTATTTCATTTGCAAAATACTTTGGTCGTGGCGAACCATGGATTCTTCCTGCCTACGGAGAAAAATCCGAATGATTTGGATGAACTGGGGTCCTCAGAGCATGTGGGTTAAAAAAATGTCCTGATCAGCCCCACCTTCTTCTAATCAAACAAATCACTCTTTGTCCACTGACCCAATCCCCCCCTTTCATGAAACACCGCGCAGAGCAGGTTGCCATAGCTACCTTGGATGTCGATTTACCACACAAGGGATCAAAGCCAGGAGACATCCACATACACACTTGGCCTTAAAACTCACTGGAATGTCTGCGGATAACATGTACCTACCAATTAAAGGATTTGCCCACAGCCTACGCGGTCCACAGCCAAGCAAACTATGAACGCATGTCATAACGAATGGCAAGGAAAAGTCAACCTGAATGTTTCAAAACGACCAATAAGAATCTTTAATCTGACAGCAAGTCTTAGGATTCTAACATTCCCTGTAAAGGAGAGATAGCCGGGAAGGCAGGAACATCTCGACGGGGTGTTGAAGACACGGGACCTCCAAACCGACCTCCAAACCACATGCAAAAACTTGAAACAGCTGTTGAAAGGGAACATTTCTCAGATACATATTTTAAATTCTGGTTAGTTACAGTATCCTTCTATCTCCGTGTTGGGACAAATGAGAACAGAAATGCCTTTTCAACTTTTAGAGGCTTGACTTTCAAATGAAGGAAACCATCAAACATACTCGGGACACTACGTGATGCTTACAGAGCCGTAAGAAAAAATGATGCTGTAGGCGAGTCCCATTTTAAGCTCCAGCACCTCGAATCCCAAGCCCCCCGTGCGCCCCAGTAGCCTGCCTTTCGCAGTGGGTAGGACTCATCCTCAGAACCACTCCTAATCGGCTACACATCTTTATACTTGGCCGTTCTCTGCTTTCACCTCCTCATTTGTTCAATGAGGATCAAACTGCCGCCTCGTTCTCTCCTGGGGATGTGACAGAGAATAAATAGATCATGTTGGGAAAGGACTTTCTAATCCTCCTAGGAAAGATGAATACAAAGATGTTCATTACTAAACCAGATGTCCTTGGGCATTTTAATTCCAATCTGAAGAATGCAGAACAGGCCAGCCGCAGCTTCCCTGTAACAGCACGGTAACAGCACCAGGCAAGAACCGAGCAGGTGCCGACCGCACAGGCTAGCGACCTCCTGCTTCCCCTCCACGTTCTAAGGCAAAAGGCGATGATCTGCTTTAGCCCACCAGAGATCACAGCGTGCGCCTTCTTCTCTTGGAGCGCTTCGGAAAGTCATCAGGATATCAAAAACGCAAGCTCGGTCTGGTGGGCAGTTTTGTCTGGAGGAGGTTTTTTTTTTCCTTTCTAGCTCCAGAAAGTATCATCTGCTCTTCCCTCGGGCAGGGACAATGAGCGGGCGCTGTGTGTGGAGGAGGAGAGCTGCAGAAAGGAACAGGCCAACCTGTTGTTTCTAGCTGGGGCCGCCACAACAGGTGGCCATGCCTTTCCTCTCTCCTGGGAACACAGCAAATTCCTTCTCAAGGAAGTTTCAGGAAAGTTTCCCATTTAGGATCAGAGTGCGGAGAAAGATTGGCACACGCTTTGAAATTACTTCCTGATAAAGGCCAATCAGGTTTACACTTTTCTTTTGTTCTCACGCAGCGTGACCTTAGGAATCCTCAAATAATATTAACCTTCTATGCGTTTTTTTTTTTTTTCCTGCCACCCTGGCAGAAAGCCAAACCGCTCTGAATCTCATCTCCAGGCAGGCAGCTTTCTGGTTCTGCTGGCGACTCCCGGCTCCCTGCTATACCTAGGACGGCTCCCTGCTATACCTAGGACAAGGCAGGGGTCTCCGCGCTGCCACACCATTGTTCCACACTGTGCAGCCCCGGGGACGGATCACTCCTCAGCCAAGAGATTGGATTTCATGGCCGAGCTGATGACACACGGACCTATTGGATAGTTAATGCTGCGAATCTGGCTGGGGCTCCCAGGCTGGGGTGGCCCGGCTGGGCTGGCCGACGGGCTGGTGGGTGTGATTTACCCAGGCAGGGGCGCAGCAGTCTGCCCCAAGAGAAACTCAAATAAAGTTAGGCCTTATCCACACCAAACTCCACCACCTCACCCCTCCACAGCTGCTGCGGAACAATGTGTGAGACGCTTGAAACGCTGGACTGCCCCCGATTCTTTGGAGGAGCAAGGACTTCCCCCTTCTCTCCTTCCGTCCGCCCACCCCGACAGCATCCCACTCCTCCACCCCACCCTTGGAACAGGCCAAAAAATGATGAGGCACACGTAGTCAGAGGATTAAAAAGTCGCTCATTCACTAAATGACAAAGGAGTTATTACATGCATACCCTTAAAACTTCAATACCAGGCTCAACTCCAATTTACACGAATGCCACGACGCGCCAGGCACGGGGGAAATCGTGCCAAGCCAGACAGCATGCCTCTTGGCATCGGGCACGGGGAGTGCCACCGTTCCACAGGGACTGTGTGGGAACAGGGATTCTGAAAACTGAGCTCAGACCCCAGTAAGGAGAGGACAGGTGGCCCCGCACAGGATCAAATGACTTCTTTGTTCCAGCTATGGACCTTTGTCAAAATTGTTTTGCACTCCCTCTTTTTCCTTTTAGATCCTTTCCATTTGGGCTTCTTGCTCCTTTACCTCACTCCATCTGACTGCTCGGTGTTAAAAAGAATGGGGTGGGTTGTGGGTTTGGGGAACTGAAAGCAGCTCAGCCTCGGCCCGGCAGTGTTCAGCAAGGCAAGGGCAATTCATTGAAAACACACGGCACTTGCTTGTCTAAATCCGCTTTTCGGTACTCACTGCAACTTGCCAACTGTGCTTGCTTAGGGAGTAAGCGACGGAGGGTCTTGGCGCCTGTCCGCTGTGCAGCGGAGTGGGGGGGGGGGCGGTCTGCACCACCTCCCGAGGTAGCAGGAAATGGACAGAAAGTTCTAAACCCCTCGCCCTGGCCCTCAAAGGGAAAGTTTGCTTCCTATGCAAATCACCTCCCCCAAAGTGCTCCGGGTGGCGTGTGCTGAACCCACTTAGGAAAAAAAAAAGTGAAGAGGTTTTCTGGTGGTAATGCAGATGCTAACTTTTCCCACCCAGATTTATCAGGAGCTGGCAAAAGCGATTAACGCTCCTCTGGTAATTCTCCGCCCTTGCCAGCCTCCCAGCATGTTTTTCCAATCTTGTCTTCCCTTTCTATGAGTAGTGATCTTGATATTTACATATTGACATGAGAGTCTTCCCAAAGTTTGAATAAGTTGTAAATCGCACCCTTTTCTTGGCTGCGCACACCCACTTTTTTCTTTTCCTTTTCTTACTGGTAAAGCTATAAACCTCTGTCTGGGCTGATAGGAATTGTATCATTCGGCCCCAAAGCCACGGAAGAAGCTGCCTGTTTAGAATTCCTTTCAAAGACTCATTTCAAGTAACCCCGAGCCTTTCTTAGCTCCCCGCTTCAGGGTTGCCATCTCACGTCCAGACGCAACACGGTTTCCAAAGTGCTAGAACAGAAAAACCAATCTGCATTTTTCTGGAAGGACTGTCTGTGCTCACTTCAGGCTTGTTCCGCCTTCTCAGCCATAAACACAGTTAAGTGCTCAGAATGGGAAGCCAAAATGAGATAAGACGCCCCGTGTAATTCTTTTTCAGGATATTCAGTTATCTTTATTCTAATCCGAAGCGTAGGAGAGAGGCTAAAAGCTTGAGAGGGATTCCGCTCAATACATTCCAGCGAGCGCAAACTGGAATTGATTTACATATTCTACAAACCGCTTTTAAGCCCTTTACAATGACTGGCTGACATCACCAATCACCATTAGAGGCAAAGCGGGGAGGGGGTAGAAGAGTGGTTGTGGGGGGGGGGGGGGGGCTCGGAAAATCGGCTTCTTCGGTTCCCTTAGGAAAATGCAGCCCCGCCTTCACGCCCAATGGACGGACCCGGACCGGCATCTGCTAAGCCAGCGAGCTCTCCGGAGCACCATCGCAGGGGGCCCCAGGCTGCGCCCTCCCTCGCCGCCCGCCCGGGCAGCCCCCCGAGCTTACCTGCCTCATGTTTAGAATTCCATGACCCATCCGGCAGGGAGCGAGCTGCCTCGAAGCCCACGCCGCGGTCTTCAGAGGGGAAACAGCAAACCCAACAGAAGCCCGCCAGACAAAAGCAACTCAGTGAGATCCACAGGCAGCAAAGAGCACGTTTTCTTCCTTTTTCTTTGATCTGTTGCTACACGCACTCTGCCCAAGACAATGTCAAGTTTCTCAAGCTTTTCTTCCCCAGCCTATGAAAAGTCGGGCTCCGGGAAGCGAGGACCGCCTGGCTCTTATTTCAAATCGGGTCTCAGAGACGTCGTAGGTGGCTGGCTTGGGCCCCGGAGGAGCCCCGCCAATCAGGAGGCAGGGGTGGGTCCTGGGAGCCAGGAAGGCTGCCTCCGCGAGGATTACAGAGCTTTCGGGATTTAAATGGCTGGAAGCAGCTGGAAGCACGGCGAAAGCTCCCAAAGTAAAGGATGAGTTAGGTCTATTCTTATCTCGCTGCTCCGGGTCTGCTCAGAGCCTGACTAACTAGCTTCGGGCCTCAAAGCCTTGGCCTTTTAGGAGCGCCCCCAAAGCACGAAATCCTTTGGAAGGCGCACGATTATTTCAGCCAAGGGAGTGCACCATTCAGGACCGGACCATCTTTTTGAAAAGGGTATCTGGCCCCGAAGTCCTGCTTTGGCGTAGCCGGGGTGAGGGAGTGGGGGAGGAGACCTAATGGTTAGGCAGAACACCTTGGGAGGAGGCCCCGCCCACTTCATTTCCATATAGATGAATCGTCCAGCCAGTCTAAAAACAAACAACAACAACAACAAAAACCAAATCTGGATGGGAACTTGCACGCGAATCTGGTGAAACGCAACAAAAGACCAAGAATCTTTATCTGTTAAGGGCCCAAGGCATAATTTCAGATAATACTGTTATTAGAAAAAGAAACGGGGCGCCTGGGTGGCTCAGTGGGTTAAAGCCTCTGCCTTCGGCTCAGGTCATGATCCCAGGGTCCTGGAATGGAGCCCCACATCGGGCTCTCTGCTGGGCGGAGAGCCTGCTTCCTCCTCTCTCTCTGCCTGCCTCTCTGCCTAGTTGTGATCTCTGTCAAATAAATAAAATATTTTTTTAAAAAAAGAAACACTGACGTTTCGTGGAAAAGACAGTTTCTTTCTTTCTTTCTTTCTTTCTTTTTGAGAAGACCGTTTCTAAGGTAAGTATCTACCTCTCACCACGACTCACCATACCAACAGAGCTGATCTGGGGAACTTACTAGCAGGGACCAGCTGGCCATCATCTCAGCAGAATGGGAGAAAACCTAGCTGGCGTCCTCTAAACTTAAACCCAGACTTAAAAAGAATTCCCAAAGTCAGCTTTCTTAACTCCACGTAAACAGTAACTTCATTCAGCTCTGAGCCAGTGTGATTTCAATGCAGATCTACCTTTGGATTTCAGAAAAGCGCAAGGCCAGCAAAGACCACTTTGTGTGGCACCAGTGACATATTTTCTTTCCCAAAGAAGAGGCCACAATTTTGTGAGACTGATTTTTAAAATTCTTGTATCGGGGGCAAAAATAACACATTAGCAGATCATGAATGGGCCGTTCCTAGAGTGTCATCTACATGGGCTCAGTAGGTAGGAACTCTGCCCAATTCTCTGAAAAATCAGCAGCCCAATAGCTCGACCCAGAAGTCCATACCCACCCCAGTCCCCCACCTTAGTAGGCAAAGGGCCCACCTGGGGACACAAGCTGACTTGTACTTATTTTGGAGCCCTTCCTGAGGAACTGGAACTCAGCACTATTGCCATTTGGGGTCAGATCATTCTCCGCGGAGGGTGCTGTGTTGGCACTGTGGGAGGCTGAGCAGCCGGTCTAGGCTCATGAGATGCCGGTGGCATTTTCACAGCCGTGACAATCCATAATAAGCAATTACCAAATGTCCTCCAGGGGCGGGGTGGGTAAAATCACGCCAGATTGAGAACCGTGGATGTGCCAGCTCTGAAATAATGGTTCTCCAGCTACAGGGTGCAAGGAAGCTTCTGGGGAGACCGTTAAAAAATGCAAATCCCAAAGCCTCTGCTCCTTGTCCAAGAGAATCCAATCTACTGGTTTGAGGAGGAGTCTGGGAATCCGCATTTTTGTGTGTCCCCTCGCCCCCCGTCAAAGGACTCTGATTCACTTGGAGATACACTGCACCTATTCCTGCTCTAGGTGTGCCCACAGCCCCAGGACCTAGGGAGCTACCCAGAGCTGCTGCCGTTCGGTATCAGTCGGGTTAAATTAAATCCCAAGGTGCAACTCATCTCATTCCTCACGCTCGACAGAAGCTTCTCACAACTGCCTTTGCCTTCTGTGACCGTCATCTCAAAGGTAAACTTGAGCTGGGATCTCCTCTCGCCTTTTCCGAGTTTCATCCATCTTTCTTCACTTTTACTCACTCCCCTACCATCCTCCAAGGTCACCCCTCTTCTGTGCTTTCCCAACGCCCAAGACAAATTAATCCCCGCCCTCCTCTATGCTCAGAAAGCAGGCAGTAGTAGCCTTTGTCGATTTCCATGCGGTAAATACTCCCTCCTTTCCCACCATGAGGACACTGAACACAGAGTTAGAAAAGAGCAGTGCCGAATCAGGACATGGTAAGCACCAGCTTGAGCAAACCACGATGGTCACTTCCATGGGATACTGTCATCCTCCACTCTTGAGTCTCTCTCTCCTATGAGACTGTAACACTCTCAAGGACGAGAATGGCTTCCCATTCATCTTCGCAAGCCCAGCCACTCACACTGTACCTGCCGTGCAGTAGGTGGTCAACCAGCGTGCGTTGGGAGAGAACGCGATCCAATGGGCAGCTTCCCCAAGACATGGGCCCCCATCTGCCTGCCGCCACTGCCACAGCAAGGAAGGGAAAAGACGCTCGGAGAAACTCTGACAGTTACCTTTTTACCATAATGTCATATCTATTCTGTATTTATGAAAACAATATGCACAATGCCATCCTCCGTCCTCCCGCTCCCACGTCTGAGCGCCACAAACAGACCAGAGTGAAAGTCTAGAGGGCAGCCTTCTAAAACAGAACTTCAGCTTCATGGACGTATTTCTGAGACGCCACGCTGTTTACGTTTTTGTATGAAGGCATCCCACGCTTTTGCACCCACATACTTGCACATCCTATCAGCTATAGATTCCAAAGATCTCCAGGAGGAATATATACAATAATCCCCGGGAAGTCAATGGGAGGGCATATCCACTGGGAAGAAAGACAGTACTTGGTGATGGCCATCTTCTCATTATGCACTAAGGCAGGAACACGAAAGGTGGTGTCATTAACAAACAGCACTTACGAGTGCCTACTGTGAGCCAAGCATGTTGCCAGGTTCTTCACAATGTGCGCCATTTACCCTCCACCAAAATACCAAAAAGTAGACATCACCACTGTCATGCTAAGAGGAACAGACAAGATCATCAAGGCAAGGTAAATAACCCAAGATCTTCTTGTGATAAATTGCCGTACTAGGAAGCAAGTGTTTGAGATCAGTATAACTCGGCTTTTTGTTGTAAAATGTGCTGCTTCCAGAAATGTCCAGAAACACCTAAAGAAAGTGGATAGTGTAAAAAAAATGAAGTCTTTTTCATTTATAAATAAACAAATACAATTATTTTGGACTTTTTTTGTATAATTTTTAAAGCTTCTAATGAAATAAATGGCCCTTTGGGGGTTGTCCCTAAGCGAGCATTATTCCACTTATTATTATTCCACTTATTGGGAATAGCATAAGTGAGTAAAGTGATACAAGCACAGAAACAGTGTTGCAAATGACAGCTGAAGCAATGTTGTGGTATTGACAGTCCATAAAAAGTAGCCTAGACCACAAAAAAAAAAAAAAGAAAGAAAGAAAGAAAGAAAGAAAAGAAAAGAAAAGAAGGAAAGAAAGGAAGAAAGAAAGAAAAAGAAAAAAAGTAGTCTAGACAACAGTCCTCTGTGGTCATGTGCAGGTCTGGGTATAAACACACCTACACAGTAAATGTCACATAGAAGCGTGGGCAGGTGGCCCTGGGCAGGCCCTACTGGACGTGGCTGGCCATGAGCATGGCTCCTCACAGGAGAGCTAGCAGGACCTGGACAGCCTCGTTCTGTGTTCTGCTGAGGTCAAAGCCTATGCTATTAGCATTTGTGTAAGTAAATCATGGTTGGCTATCAGTAACTTTGTAGAGTTTATTGAAATATGGGTCAGGACACGTCATTAAAAGTCAGTGAAAACCAAGCTGAAATTGGCCAGTCAGCCACCTGGGAAGTGTGCTTGGTGCAAGTGCAGTCTCTGGGGTCTGTGAAAAGACAGTATTTCCTCTCCCATAGAAGTTCCAGAAACCTGGTTGCCTTATACTTAACAGCGGCTGGAGGAACACTGTACTTGAGGGAATGAGGGAAGGTAGTTCACGTCGGTAACAATGCAAGGCCCAGCTTAGAAAAAAGAAAAGAAAAGAAAAGAAAACCCCACCTATAATTCTTACAGGAGGTCACAAAAATGCAACAAGCCTCTACTCAGTGGACGTAGGTACTCCTTAAGCTAGTTTCTTTGAGTTGGTTGATGGCGGCAACATGGTATACCAGAAGCACTGGTCATAGATGCCATTTGGAGTCCATTTTTGGTGTCCATGTGGCTGGTAAGCTCACTGATGGAGTCCCAGTTTAACTCCAATTTTCACGGGACAATTGGGCAAATTATGGACTGAAAGTTTGTGCTGCCCCAAAATGCATATGATGAAATCCTCACCGTAATGTGATGGTATTAGGAGGTGGGGGGCTATCTTTGGAAGGCAATTAAGTCATGAAGGTGGGGGTGCCTGGGTGGCTCAGTTGGTTAGGCAACTGCCTTCCGCTCAGGTCATGATCCTGGAGTCCCGGGATCGAGTCCCACATCGGGCTCCCGGCTCCATGGGGAGTCTGCTTCTCCCTCTGACCTTCTCCCCTCTCATGCTCTCTCTCTCTCTCTCAAATAAATAAATAAAATCTTAAAAAAAAAAAAAAGAAAACCTTCATTTATTAAAAAAAAAAAGTCATGAAGGTGGAAAGTCATGAACCATGCGAGTCCCTTGTGAAAGAGATCACAGAGAGCTGTCTCCCCCTTTGCCTCTGGAGGACACAGCAAAAAGACAGCTGTCTGAAGCAGGAAGTGGGCTCTTATTTTCCACCCCACATGCCCACACCTTGATCTGGGACTTCCAGCCTCTAGAATGTGAGAAATAAATCTCTGTTGTTTATAAATCCCCTAGTCTGTGGTGCTTTGTGTTAGCAACCTGGTGGACCAAGACAGATAAAATCAGGAGCGGGAAAGTTTTTTTTTATAACTCTTGATGTCTTAGTGTTTTGGATGACAAGATTCTGGAAAGAAGGAAAGAAATCTGTGAATACAAAAATGGAAGGAATAGACACACCATGAGAAATAGGTTTGGAAAATGTACCCTAAGGGCAGACTTGCAGACAGGACAGAGCTGACTAACTGGTCACCGGTCATGGTTTTCAATACATTGAACTTGATATCTCCTCACTGGAAAATTAAGAAGTTAAAACAAATCATGCTATTTAAAATTTTAATCTTAACTTAACATTTAATAATTCTCTGCTTTTAGAGGTGAAATATTTTGACATTTCCTAGTTTTTGTTGATGGATTAAATACGGCTGATCCTTCTTTATCTTCCTCTTAGTAATCTGGTAAAGGTTTATGCATGAACTTGGTGATGATTTTTATATACTCCTCCTGCTGTCAAATATTCTCTACACTCCCAGTTAAACCTTCTGCTTCATGTCAACACAATAATATCCTACTTCCCTAAAGTAATTTTTCAATTTCCAAGTCATCTACTTTCTTTGCTATAATATCGTGCTTAAATTAGCAAAAACCTTATTATAATAATGTATTTTTTTACTTATCTTATTAACCCCTTTCCTAGATTTTGAGGTCAATGAGGCCTGTATCAGTCAGGGTTCTCCAGAGAAATAGAACCAGTCAGATATATAACATGTATCTTGAGATTTATTTCAAGGACTTGGCTTCGATGATTTTGAGGACTGGCAAGTCTGACATCTGTAGGGCAGGCTGGCGGGAGCTCATCCTGTAGTTCCGAGGGAAAATTTCTTCATCCTCAGGGAAACCTCGGTTTTGCTCTTACGGCCTTCAACTGATTGGGCAAGGCCCACCCACATTCTCAAAGGTAGTCTACTTTACTTAAAGGTTATAGTTGTTAACCACATCTACAAATGCCTTCACAGCAACCCCTAGATTAGAGTTTGAGTGAATAATGGGTACTACAGCTTGGCCAATGGACTTGTTAATATAAAAGCACACAATATGTAATCAATAAGGTCCATAAATGTTTACTGAATTGTTGCAACTAATAATAATAATAATAATTTCAAAACTGCCATCAGCAAAAGGTTCTCTTCTCTATAAATAATGAAATCTTGCTAATAGATTTATTACGTGCTTCTCAACTGCAACACCGGAAGGTAGGAGCTATAAAACTTCGAGATAAAAGGATTTCTAACTGACGATTCTATACCGAGTCATGCTATTCATCAAATGTCAGGATAGAATGCAATTTTTTCCATAGAAGGACTCAGAATTTTTGCATCCCTTCTACTCTTTCTTTGGAATCCACTCAAAAAGATGTGTTCTAGCAAAAGGAGGGAATTAAACCGAGGAAGATGAGCCAACATAAAGAGAAGCGAAGATGATGGGTGTTATAGTTCTAAAAAGGCCTCCATCCAAGCTGGAGCAGAAAGATGGACAACTCCTGGACAGAGGCCTCCAGGGGGGGAAATTATACTGAGAGATTGCATCTGAGGATGAACGGGTGCACATGGATATAAGCAAAAGGTGACACTATTATTCATTCCAGAAAGCGAAAGAGTGCACATGAAAAGAAACCCAGTCCTAGGACACTCCTTCAATCGGCAGCAAACTCTGATCTACATCTTGCGGCAGAGACGACTGGGAGCCAATCCAGTTCCCACCTTCCCCTTGTTTCTTTCCAACAGAACTTCAGTGTATTTGGTGGCAGAAATGTGGCCGGCTGAAGCGCATCTCCCAGTCTCCCTGGCAAGTGTGGGTGGTGATGGGACACTGTATGGCCAATGGAAATTTAATAGAAGCTGCTGTGGCAATCTCCTGGGAAAGCTCTTCGGGGAGACACACAGTTTGCCCTTCGGCCTTCCCAGTTTCCCTACCAGGGGTACGGATGCAGCGTCTGAGGGACTGGGGCCGCTGTGTCACCACGAGAGGGACAGGACATGTGGTCAAGCTGGACAACAGGAAAGAACAGAGGACCCTGGATTCCCGAGGACATCTTAGAGTCTCCGCATGAGCCCTGACTTCATGTTTGGTGAGAAAAATAAATCGCTACTTTGTGTGAGCCCGTGTTTCAGAGTTTGTGTTCGCAGAGGAACACAGTCCTAACTGACACAATTTTGTGGGGGGGAGGGGGGGGGGGGGGGGGGGGGGGGGAACAGAGGTCATTTCTTCCTGATCCTGTGCAGGATATGAAAGATAAGGTCTAAAATTCATAGGCCAAGAAAGAGCAATAAAAGCATATTCTGGGAAATATCAAAGTCCATAGCAGAGGAAATATTTACAAGTCAAAAGGGATTGCTCCTAGAATGGAGGGGGACGGCTGTTTTTATTACAAGTCTTTAGTATATTTGTACTTTGAAGATATATTACTTTGATAAAAATTAAAAATAATTAAAAACAAACAAAAAGATACGTACTGGTGATGCAACCAATTTCTTGTCCTTAAACTCACTTCCTGTATTAGCAGTATGTTATGATTATCTAGCTCATAGTTAACCAAAGAGTCAGGGTAGAGCATTCGAGAAGTTACATGCCTGATGGCCCCAGCTAAATCTCAAGGGCAATGTCACCACGTCACGCACATATGATCTGATTGGCATTTCCTCTTTCCCCTGCCATGGATTTACTTTGCCCCAAGTTTATGACTGATTTGCCATGCGTAGCGGCAAATACATGTATGAGACAGCCCTGATCCAAACTGTTTTAGATGAACATTCTTTTAGATCTCAAGGAATCAAAATCCTACAACCCGGACGTCCTAATAATTCATTAGACTAATTAAAAAATTTTTTTCTTTTTATTCCTAATTGGCATCATTCTTGATTTAAATTCATTTTTTTAAATTGGGTTTAAGTATGGCTAGGAATGACTGGCCACGCTTCTTTATATTATTATCACTTTACTTCTTATTCTTTCCTCTCCCTTATTTTTCTTATATAAGAAAAGAGTTAGTCTCTCAAACCTTTAATATTTTAATGCTCAAAGCTGATTTTTAAATTAGCCTTAGAGATTAAAAAGACATTTACTTTTGTGACCCAGATCTCAGTTTTTATATGTTAGAAACAAGCAAATCAGGCTGGTTCATTGATAATCACATGGACAGACGGTGAATAGAAATTTTAATCAAAAGAAGCTTTGAACAGGATTTGCGCTCCTTGCTTGTAAAAAGACAATGCTTTATCCTTTAGATTGACACTTCTCAGATGCAGAGAAAGACTGCTGAAATGGCTGTATTTTTTTCCCCTGATTGGCACGGCTCAATACGTGGTTCCCAGCAGAGGAAAAACTCACGATGAGCCAGAACCATGGCTTACACGCCTCTTTCCTTTGCTAGATACCGATCGGGCTGGTTTGGTTTTGTTGTTGTTGTTGTTGTTGTTGTTGTTTTTAACTTCCTTTTCATAGCCAAAAAAAGAATAGTTGCCTTTATTTCCTTATAACTAGATGGCTCATGATGAGTTTTTCCTCTGCTGGGAACCACTTAGGAAAATTCACGCAGACTGAGATAGGCTTTCCTCTACTACTCCCCTGATACAAGATGCAAGATAAACACATCGAGTGGAGGCAAGGGAAAAAATGCGAACGCTGAGTAGCAGTGCCTTGCCTTTCTCCATTTTCACTAAAGAGCTATTTGAAATGTCTCAGGAACTGCATTCAAATGAAGCTTCATTTTATTTCTCCTTCGATTTAATAATTTCCAAAAGGAAGAGCTTCCATTACTTGTCTATTTCATAAACGGTGCCACTACTTAAAAATACTTTTAATGTGAGTGATTTAAAGAACATCACACAATGAACAGCTCCCTTCTGTGGAGCTCTATCTGTGTCATATCAGAATATTTCTCCTAAATGATCTCTGTGTGGGGGGAAAAGATAATTTCGTTATGGTCATCTATGGGCAAATTAATTTCATGCAATTAAAGGAATTCAAAACCAGCTGATACACTCTGCTCTAAGAGGTCTAAGGGAGTGAAAGCTCACTCTGAGGAGGGGACATCTGCACTAGAGAGATGCGCGAGTATTTGTGCTACAGGGAACGAGAGGTGAAAGGAATCGCGGTCTCTCGTGGACCTGGTATGCGTCGGGCCCTCTTGAAGACGGAGCAAGTTTCTGGGGTGTATGTGACAAACCCATCTCTCTGACTCCGAAACTCGTGCTCTTTCTGGCACGTGGTGCTGCCACCCTGGTCCCTGGTGCCGCTCTCCTTTGGGAAGAGGTGCCGCAGGGCTCCCTCAACCCCCTGTGCCACATACGGGAGTGTTTGGGATTCACGGCTTGCTTTGGTTTGGTTCTGAAATCGCCAATCTCAATCCGCCTCCCAAAGCATGTCGCACAGCACGTTCAAGGTAAGTCCGGAGTTCACCGTTATCTTTGAAAACCCAGTGAAGCACTCTAGTGATTTTTATTCACCTTCAATGGCTCTCCAAATTCGGGGTGTGTTCATTTGATCATTTCTAGACAGGAGGAAAAAAATATCCCACATGGTGCCTATTGATGGGGACTCCTCATGGAGAAAGAGGTCGCTGCTGCAGGGCGGGACATGAGTGCTAGGGCCATTTCTCTAGGACCGTAAATGAGGTTTTCCTTCTTCATTCAGAATTTCTCCAAGGCTTTCCCATTGGAATATGTTTCTGTGATTCAGTTCCATAGTTAGGAAAGCGTGCAGCCCATGGAGGGTTAACGATCTATAGATATCTATATGTTGCTAATGAATGTGAACCAAGCCAAAAAGTTTATACGACACATGGAAAAAAAACGCTGCCCGTAGTACTTGATTTATTGTTCCCAGTCAATGCAGCACAGCAATGTGGCTAGAAGCACCTATTCCAGAAACGGCCTCAGTCCAAATATCAACTTTGTCACTTAATAACCGTGTGAACGTGGCTCATCTGCTTATTCTCCCTCAACGTCGGTGTGATTTGAATAAAGCAATTTGTTTCAAAATACTATTATTTAGGGGCGCCTAGATGGCTCAGTGGGTTAAGGCCTCTGCCTTTGGCTCAGGTCATGATTCCAGGGTCCTGGGATCGAGCCCCGCATCGGGCTCTCTGCTCAGCAGGGAGCCTGCTTCCTCCTCTCTCTCTGCCTGCCTCTCTGCCTACTGTGATCTCTGTCTGTCGAATAAATCAATAAAATCTTTAAAAAAAATACTATTATTTAACATTTACAGAGGGCCTACTAAATGCCAGACACTTGTGAGCCCGTTAAATTCTCCTTTGCCCCCAGGAGAAGGGGTACTCCTAGTGTCCCCATTCGCCAGTAGTGAAAACTGAGGCACAGAGAGGCAGAGTGACTTGCTGAGGTCGTAAAGCTAGGAGGCTGCGGTTCCTGGTTTACACATTCAGGCTGACTGGCCCCTGGAAGCATGCTCTTAGCCACAGAGAACACAGCACAGGGTAAACACGCAAAAATTGTAGTTCATGTGATGATGCGGTAACAACTAAAACAAGAAAATGCCCAATGGTCACTCATGCGTTTGCGAAACTACTTAGTCACCGTGTGACTCCATTTCGATCTGTGTCTCACCTTTGCCAGCTCTGTTTTGGGTGCACAGCCTGTGTTCTTCCTTCTGGGGTATGTGCAGAGACGGGGCTACCTTTGCTGAGAACATCTGAACAAGGCATTCAGCCTTCGAAAGCTCCCCTTAAAAACACCGGGGGTGGGGGGCGGCTGGCTGGCTCAGTAGGCGGAGCGTGAGACTCCTGATCTCAGGATTGTGAGTTCGAGCCCCACGCACGTGATGGAGCCTACTTAAAATAAGAAAAACAAAACAAAAATATACCCAAGGCATAGGAGTCCTTAAGAGTCAGAAGACCGCCGTAAGTGTATAATGGTGGTTTCTCACTGTCCTTAGTGACATTTAAGACTATAACTTATTTACGCGTGCTGTAGATACAGAACAGGAACCCAACGCTCAGATCCACTGGCAAGTAGCCCCAGGGTCGGCAATGAGATTCCGTTGCTGGCCCTTTGCCCTCCACCTGGATCATGGAAGTCTCGCCTCAGCCCCAAGTTCTTGCAGATGGGACTGTCCGAGCCTCTGCGCCTTATTTCTTCCCATTACAGTCACATCCTCTGGCCTAATGAGTTTCGAAAACTAGTTTTCATTTTATTTAGGGCAAGTTTCCAGCTGTGTTTTAAAATTAATCAGCACTAGTAATAAAAGATAACACGACCCCCGAAGCTTTTGGCAAACACGTTCCACCACCGAACATACTATTGTAACACCCTTGCCTCTAGAAAAGTTGAAATGGACTATGCCGCACCTATTTCCTCTGGCTGCGTCTCTCAGACAAGTCCCTCACTCCGAGCTTCCGGTGTCCTTATCTGCACAATCAAAGCATCAGCTGACTCGTCTGCCCTTTGAAATCACCAGGAAAAGAGATTTAAAAGTTATTAAAAAGTGTCGGTGAGGGGTGCCTTCGTGGCTCAGTGGGTTAAGCCGCTGCCTTCGGCTCAGATCATGATCTCAGGGTCCTGGGATCGAGCCCCGCATCGGGCTCTCCACTCAGTGGGGAGCCTGCTTCCTCCTCTCTCTCTGCCTGCCTCTCTGCCTACTTGTGATCTCTGCCTCTCGAATAAATAAATAAAGTCTTTTTAAAAATTAAAAAAAAATAAAAGGTGTCGGTGGGAGGGTCTCAGTCCCTGAGATTCTGATTTAATTGATCTGGGCTGGGTCTGGGTGGGGAGGTTGGTTTTTTTTTTTTTTTTTTTTTAAGTTCCCCTAGGGAATTAGAATGAGCAGCCCAAGGTGGAGAACCTTGGCTTGGTCTAGATCATCGGCTTTTGTGTGTCACAGCTCCCTGGAGGGCTCGTTAAAACACAATTACCCCGCCCCACCCCACCTGATTCAGCAGGTCTGGAGTGAGGCCTGGAAATTTGCGCTTCTGACGAGTTCCCGGGTGGGGCTGTGCCCCAGGTTTGTGAACCTCTTCTCCCTATCTGGGCTTCTCAAACTCCAGCCCTCGGGCCAGTTCCTGTCGGCCACCTGTTCTTGCACGGTCGGTGGAGAACGGTTCTTACGGTTTTCAAATGGTCGAAGAAAATCATCAAAAGAATTCTATTTCAAGTCATGGGAAAAGTATATGAAATTCAAATCCCAGGGTCCATAAATAAAGTTTTATTGGAAGGCAGTCACACCCATTCATTAAACCGAGCCGGGGCCTGGTGTGACTGCCTGCTTGCCCATGAAGCCAGCCTGGACTGCCACTGGCTCATACTCGAGCTTAGGTGTTTGCCTCCCTGCAAATATGCCATTTTGGCATCTGGATTATTTTGTACTAAAGGCAACTGAAAACTGGGGCGCCTGGCTGGCTCAGGCAGCAAAGCGCACAGCTCTTGATCTCAGGATTGTGAGTTTGAAGCCCCACGTTGGGTGTAGAGGTGACTTAAAAATAAAAATCTTTAGGGGCGCTTGGGTGTCTCAGTGCTTTGAGCTTCTGCCTTCGGCTCGGGTCATGATCCCAGAGTCCTGGGATCGAGCCCCAAGTCGGGCTCTCTGCTTGGTGGGGAGCCTGTTTCCTCCTCTCTCGCTGCCTGCCTCTCTGCCTGCTTGTGATCTCTGCCTGTCAAATAAATAAATCTTTTTAAAATAAAAAATCTTTAAAAATAAAATCTTAAAAAAAAATAAGAAGACAGCTAAGAAGCAACAGCTGCAGGAAGAGTTCTCCGTGCCCTCTTATCTGCCTAAAATCATGGTATAAATTTCCCTTGGGGGAAGGTGCTCCCCACCTCCGGAGTGGGGGGAGAGAAGAGTGAGTCTTCTCATGGAAGAAGACGGGGTGTCGACACCGAGATGGGTTTGCATGAGCAGACCATACTAATATACCCCTTCCCTGCGCGTCGTGCCCGCGGAGACCTCCTCGTCATTTACCTACATTTTAGCGATCCTTGAAGCCCAAACCTTGTTTTCTTTGTAAAAAGGGCACAGAAACCCTCCACTCTCACTGCTTCTTTGAGTCCTGCCCCTTCTCCCTGAGCTCTTGCGCACATACATACTAAAACCTCGTGGGCCTTTCGTCCTGTTAATCTCACTTTTGTCGGTTTCATTCACAGGCCCCGCTGACGGCCCTGACAGTAGAGGAAACGTTCTCCCTCACCTGGCACTCGTGACCGCAGAGCTGGGGGAAGCTGAGACGGCAGCCTCCTCGGTTCTAAAGTTCTCCTGCACCTTTTCTCAGTGTGTGGACAGATCCCAGCCGAAGCCCAGCTCCCGGGTTTGCCCCGCAGCCCACCACGGAACAGGACGACAGGAAAGGCCACTCCGCCCGAGAGAGCCGTTTGGAAACGGGCTGGTTTCGGTCACCTCGCAGCAGAAACACATGGCCCTGCGTCCCTTCTGGTGGCAAATGTGCACGAAATGACCACCCCAGACCCCTCTGCAGCCAAACCCTGGGACGCAGCCACTGCGGACGCGAACGGAGGATCTTTCCGAGAAAATGGCAGGCACACCACGGGCAGGGTGAAGAGGAGGGCTACGCTTCATTCCTAAATATCTGAAACCCCAAAAGTCACTTCCTGGTATCTCCTTTTCAGTACTTACTGCAGCGTAGTTTAGTGAAAGCCTGCTACGTAAGAAGTCTTTGGTGATACAGAAGGCCCGAGAACACATCCTGCTGGAAATAAGCCCGTAAGTTGTAAAAACGTCCTCAAAAGCCCCTTCTCCTGAATCAGGCCCCTAATTAAATCTAAATCCCAGTAATATCATCCCTGGTTACCTAACAGGGTTCTCTTGTCCCCTGCTTCTATGAAGAGATGTGTATCCTTTTCAGGTGACTCTTCCCTTGACAAAAAGGTTGCCATGGCTACATTTTTTTTTTTTTTTTAAACTGAAGGCTGGTATTTTAGAGCCCGTGCAATTTAAGTGAGGTACACCTGGCTTGAGGATTACACTAATTTAAGCGCCTGTCTTTAATGCTAACAATTGTATCTTAATGCAGCTGCTCTGTGCGCCTGGAATACGTCTCCCAGGAGCAGTTGGAAGCGGCGTGGGAGTTCCTTAAGGAAAAGCTGGTAAGGCCAACCTCACCCAGCCCACCGGACTATCCACTTCAATCAGCGGATGCTTCACTCGCCTGGAATTTGTCTGTCCTCGGCATGTTTAACAATGAGTCACAACTATGAGTCACACGCTGCGTCTGCCAGGCTCCCAGGGCCCAGGGCCACGTGACAGTCTTCTGTGCCTACCTCCCTCGTCTTTGTTCCGACAGGCCGCTCCTGCCTCCCACAAAGCTGGCCTGATGCTACTTCGGTGGGTCTATTTTCCTTCCAGGGCTCCCCTCGCACGTGATGCTTGGGAAGTCGATGGTCAGGCACGCAAACCGAGAGGAAACGTGTGCCATCTTGAGTCACGATGCTTTAATAAGGCATTCTTCATGGACAAATGACTTCTGGTTCGCCCCTGAATAGGGGCAAGTTGAAAAGTGGAACCTGCTTTTCGGAAGGAATGCAGCATGGAGCTGTTACGCTGCCCAAAAACCTGAAAACACAAGACACCCTGCTTCTTACTTTAGCCGGGAGTTTATTAGGTAAGGATCGCCACCTTTACGATTACACTTAGGAGAAATATCATTCCAGACGTCATTCCAAAAACCTTCCACATGCTTCTAATGATTGTTCCACTCTATGAATACAATGGCACCAAACATTTAGGAATGTCTCATGGTATCTCAAGAATTTCTTTGCAGTGCAAAAGAAACCTTGAGATGTTCATCTTGGACGACAGATGGAAATGAACAAAATTGGTATCCATTTTCCTGCAAGTTCAATAGATTTTTTTCCTGTAATCTCTAGAAAATGAAGCACCTTTAAGAAGACATATATCTAAATTATACCTTTTTCAACCAGCCATGGAATTTTGCAAAAATGAAAATTTTTTTAAAGCCTGGAATTAAACAATTGCCGCATTGAAATACATCGGTGACTTTGCCTCCCGCAAAGCTATTAATTTAGTATTTTTCCATGGCTTTAAAACTTTGCATCTTTATGTAGTAATTTATTCTCATGGAAATACACTAATTAGGGTGACATATGTAACAATAACATAAATCCAGTTGTTTTCCATGGGTTGATCGTAGTCTGGCACAATCATGCCTTTGCTCATAAAAGACTGAAAACAATTTCACATGAAGAAACTAGTTTCATCTTCAATCAACAATTTCAATCAGTGCTTAGTTGTCTAAGATTAAATGCAAAACATATCACAGGCACCGAAACCATTTTTAATCCTTCTTACTGAGCTACAGATACTCCTTCATTTAATCTTTGATTTGTTAGATAAAGAGAAAGACTTAAATAAGGGAGAAAGACAAAGATTTAGAAAACAAAACAAAACAGAGAGAACAGCATGAAAGCAGCCATAAAATGCTGGTAAAATGTGGAAGAATAGAAACCATGTTGAAGTAAGTATTGTGGAGTAAAGGTTTCCCAAAAAATCTTCAGGAATCTTCTTTAAAAATACAGTAACAGAGAAAAAGCCCCCAAAATGAGCGAAGGCCAGTAGGAAAGTCTTGGTCAATTCTCTTTTCCTTAAAAGAAACAACAAGATTAAGAGTCTAAAAATAGAGAGGAGGGCACAATAGTAATGGGTAGTTTTGTCTTCCTTCAGTGCCTGCTCTGTGCTATAATTAATCATTTACTCCAACTGCAGACCAGCGGGGAACTGCACTGAGTGGCGACAATTCAAAGCGATGGAAGCCAAATCAATCCTTACAGGTTCCCCTACTGGGGTTTGGACCCAGAGTGAAAGCAAGATAATGGTCTCAGAGCAGCCTCTGGTGGCTGAATGTCAAAAGCTCAAGAAGTCAGAGGCCACCTGACTGGTGTTCTTAAGATTTTGTGCAAAGGGAAGTTAGTTACTATTTAAACCACTTCAAGCCAGTCAGTAGCCCAGAACTGACTTGGTGGGAACTGAAATGAATT
Source organism: Mustela nigripes (assembly GCF_022355385.1). Lineage (NCBI taxonomy): Eukaryota > Metazoa > Chordata > Mammalia > Carnivora > Mustelidae > Mustela > Mustela nigripes. The sequence goes on along the minus strand of NC_081575.1, from coordinate 117,194,742 downwards.
CATTAGTCCCAAAGACTATCTCAGGACTAACAGGACCTTTGATGCTGACAAATTGGGCAATTCAGACAACAGGTACAATTTTCCTTACACTTGGACACAAAAGGGTGTTGAATACAAAATCATCTCCAACTTTCCCGGGTCTATCCAATAAATGTTGGGCCGGTGGTGACAGACACCTGAAATTAATTTTAATTTTTAAGTGATGGATATATTTAAGCAATCTAAATATTTTCAGTTCATAAAAAGCTCTGTGTATGAGTGTGGGGTGTGTGTGTATGTGTGTGCGTGTGCACACGCACGCAGATGCACGCACAGAGCTCTGTCCATTAGATGCATTTGGGTGCGTGCTCTTGTCGGAGCTTTCCCAGCTGGAAAGCATCTGTTTAGGATAGAGGCCTGTAAATTCCATCTGGTAGACTCCCCATTGAGCGATCTCATCTGGGATGTTTCTATGGGCCCCTTTTGAAAAGTTTGACTCTCATAATGTCACCTGTGGCAAGCATCATGTCCAAAAGAGCTCTGCCATCTGCCAGTGCACTTTCTGAACACATCACGTTTTCACAGCGGGTTAGAATCTTTTGTTCAAAAAGAGCTATTCTAGGGGCGCCGGGCGGGCTCAATGGGTAGAGCATGCGACTCTTGATCTCGGGGTCATGAGTTCAAGCCCCACATTGGACGTGGAGCTGATTTTTTAAAATGTGCAAGGAATTAATGGTAACATCCCAACGTTAACTTCTCAGTCCCCCCTCCCCCCATTTTACTGCGGTAATGTAAGACATTAACATTACGGAAAGCACAGTGGAGGGTAGGTGGGAATGCTCTCTACTATCTTTGCAATTTTTTCCCTAAATCTAAAAATGTTCTGAAATCAAAATTGTATTGTTTTTAAAAAGTATGAAGAATAATGAGTAAATAACACTGAGGGAAGTGGGAAAGGCTGACAAAGTTCTCTTGTAGAGAGGAGTACTAGCATGTGATCATTTACTGTTGTCTGTTACGCTCCAGGCACTGAACTATGCACCATATCAACATTAACTCATTACAATGGTGCCCCTTCAAGTGCTTTGGTAAAGGAATACCGTTGCCTACTCTGAGTAACAAAAGAACCAACTCTTGAAGGAAAAAGATGTGGTGCTTAGATTTCACTAGGAGATCCTTCCTTTATTATTCCTCTCGCTTGCTGTTTTCTTTTCTTTCTTTTATTTTTTAAGATTTTATTTATTGGACAGAAAAAGAGAGTACACAAGCAGGGGGAGCAGGAGAGGGAGAAGCAGGATCCCTGCTGAGCAGGGACCCCGATGCGGGACTCCATTCCGTGACTCCGGGATTGTGACCTGAGCCAAACGCAGATGCTTAACGGACTGAGCCACCCCCATGCCCCCCCACCCCGGCTTGCTCTCTTCACCTTCCCTCGAGTCTTAGGCCCACTCCAAACCTGATCTTCATTCCTTCCCTCCATGACGTTTCTTTGTCATTACTCCTATGTTTGAGTATCTGAACAGCTGTGTGTTCATTTATTCTGATACCCCAATTTTTGAATTTAGAAGTTGATAAATTCCAGTACTCAACTATTTAAATTTCGAGATCTCTAGTACATCCTAGTGTTTTCCGTAAGAGAAAGCAAGGGGTGGTCGTTGTGTGGGGGTCAGCACAAGGGTCTGAGTTCAAGCCAGTCTCAGTCTGGCCAGGAGGTCCCGTTGTGAATTCTCTGGAGTTGATGAGTTCCTTTTCAGTACTCGTCAAGTAACCTAATTAGTAGCTCAGCTATTCTTAGCCCCAGAACAGGGTCCACAGCTCCCATGACAGTCACCAAGCACAATTTGCAAGCCTGACACAAAAACGTTACTCCGTTCCAAACTCAGAAAGTGTAAAATGCCCAGATGACGGGTGGCAATAGTAGGTCTCCGAAGCCCGGTTTCCCTTTAAGCTCTCTTGCTGTCCTAATTCCAAGGAGCCTTGCTGTCTGCATCACTCATTTAATTCTGGATCCCATTCGACCTTACGTTTGCTTCTCTGTTGTGATTACCCTTATTGAAGCCAGACCTGTCTGTTGAACTTCTTCCCACGTGTTGTGGGTACAACTGCATGACCCCCTGCTCTGCCAGTGTCAAGGTGAGATGGTACCATGTGACCAAAAGCCCCAGGGAACAGGGAGTCAGGAGAGCCGCCTCCTGAAGCAATCTGGTTAACTCTTCCGGGTCTCACAGTGCTCACCAGGGAGGAAGTGAGGGGACGGGCTTCACTCAGGTAAACTTCTAGAGTTTCGTGAACATCCTGTTGGAAGCCTCTTATAACCACGGCAGGTCCTTCCATTGGTAGCTCTCTCTCCCACTGCCGCCGCGGTGACCCTTCGTACATGGGTTTCAACCAGTTTCCCTTGGGTGCAACCGACTGTGTCTTGCCTCTGTGATTCCAAGGAACTCTCGATTCTTGCCTGCTTTGGGGCTTTTCCCACAGGGCATGGGACTCCTATACCTCAGCTCTCCTGGAGGCACAGCCCAGAAGCTCAGGGGTTGACTCTCACAGGCTCACCCAAGACGGATGAGGTCCAAGAGCCTTTTGTCCCAAAGGTAAGTTCTGGGATGCGTTCGGCAAGCTCCTCTGAGCACTTCCTGGGATGAACCTTTCTCGCCCCTGGGAGAAGCCAACTTGACCATGCCATTGGGCAGGCTTCCCCACTGTCTCTGCCCCTCTGTAGCCCCGCACTGCTGCTCTCTGAGACTCCTTCCCATACACACTTCCTGCACGGAGGCTGTCTTCAGGACCTGCTCTGGGGGGATCCAGGCTAAAAGTGCCTACTCGGCATCAGAGGTTTACATCCTTCCGCGCTCTAAATTTTGATGGTTCTGCAATTGCTTGTTGGCAGAGTTCAGTTCTGCCCAGTGGTCCTTGTAATAAGAACAGGCTGGGAAGAGGCTGAGTGGCCAGGATAGCTGAAAATTACTTCCAGCTTTTTGCCTAACTTCAAGAGGCCACTGGGCGTGCGGTTCTGGTACAGTCCCAGGGTATATCTGGCTCTATCACATGGTGACCTGCTATAAGTGGAAAGAGAACTGTAACAGAGAGGAATTTAAACAGAAATAGGCTAATGAGAAGGACCCAGAAACTGCTCTTCTTTCTTTTTGCTCCCCAATGCTAAGGAAACCGTTAGGGGAAGGACGTTTTCATCTGAATTTCTGTTCAAAACAGGAGACATTTTTAAAGGTCAGGAGAAAAATTTCGGAAAAACACATTTTTGCATGTTGCCCAAAATGAGAGAAGCGTGTCATCTCTCCCTTTAGAACATAACCAAGGGATATTAACAATCGTTGGCGGGGCGGGGGGTAATTCTTTGTCAATTACATTTGGGAAATGGGCAAGCAGTCTCTTTCATTTTAATTTTTTTTAAGCAGTCTCTTTTATAAAGGGCAAATTTTCTCTGCGCCTTCAAAATATTAACATAGATTGTGATTCTATTAGGGGGAGACTCTAAAGCAGCATTTCCTGAATGTATTTTTCCACAGAATCGTTTTCCACAGGCCTTTTGCAGAACAAGAAGGCGTGGAATCGGCTGGGAGGAATGAAAAGAAGGCGATCTTTCTCGTACAACTGGGAACCATGTCTTCACTGGAGGAGGTAATAGGTCGCTTCTCACACTGTAATCCCGGCAGATTACTGTCGGATAAGGTGTATAGGTGACCTAACCTTTGCCTGGTGATTTCAGGTTGGCATGACTTTGTCCCATCTCTCCCGCACTGGGCGTGTCAACAACACACTGGGAGGTGGGTAGAACAGGAATTTTTCTTCCTTTTTTTTTAAAAAAAATTTTTATTTATTTATTTGACAGAGATCACAAGTAGGCAGAGAGGCAGGCAGAGAGAGAGGAAGGGAAGCAGGCTCCCTGCTGAGCAGAGAGCCCCATTCGGGCAGGGCTCGATTCTAGAACCCTGGGATCACAACCTGAGCCAAAGGCAGAAGCTTAACCCACTGAGCCACCCAGGTGCCCCAGAACAGGAACTCTTAATCCTTATTTTTTTTAAGCTTTTATTTTTTTTTAAAGTAATCTCTACACCCAGCATGGGGCTCAAACCTACAACCGGGAGATCAAGAGTCGTGTGCTCCACAGACAGAGCCACCAGCAGCCCCAGGATCCCTTACTCTTTAGCAGGGGAAACCACCTCAGCTTGGCCTGTGTTTAAATGAGAGCATAGGCATGCTGCCTGGGTGGCTCCCTCAGTTAAGTGTGCAACTCCTGATTTCGGCTCAGGTGGTGATCTCAGGGTTGTGAGATTGAGTCCTGAGTCTGGCTCTGTGCGGGGAGTGGAGCCTGCTTAAGGTTATCTCTCTGTCACCCTCCTTCCTTCCTAAACACACACACACACACACACACACACACACACACACACACACACACACA
>NC_081575.1:117163912-117190336 GCF_022355385.1 Mustela nigripes | reverse complement strand
ACGGCAGAGCCAGAAGCAAAGATCCAGGTCTTCCAGTTCTGACCCAGGATTGTTCCCAACCATCATATTTGTATTTTGCTGTTTTTATTAGTTTGCATTGCTCACCATTCTAGAAAAGAAGAATCACTTGGTATTTTTACTTGCTATTTTGGCCCTTCTCCAATACTACTCTCACAAATTGAAACGAGGTTGAAAAAGGGTCAAAATCCCTTCCGGAAAACTGTACAGAGTGCTGTGTGTCTTTTAGTTCTAACATCAAGTGGAGAATTAGACTCTAGAAGGGTTCATACAAAGGAGTGCTAAAAACTTTTGTAAAACCCCCAAACCTGAAAGGCAACAAATGGTAACTTGGAAATGGAAGAATAAAAAGCAAAAAGCATATACTCACAGTCCCCAAAACAAAGAGGCTATAATTTGGGGGTAGTTATGAGCTTAAGGGTACATCTGATTCCATGTGTACAAAGCATGTAGTGAGCCCGCTTAGAACAATTCCATCCCTTTGCGTGGGTAGCCATGGAAAACACAGTCATTGCCATTCCAGTGTGGGTCTGGGTGAAATCATCAAGCATCCGGATGGCCTGATATGTCCATAAAAGAAAATCGGAACTACCACAAATCCCGCAGCCCACTTTTCATTCCTCATTTTAGGGATTTTCTCCCGTTGTCAACATTGACTTTTTCCTTTCATCTTCTACCCATCACTGTGTGCCTATCATCTTTATGAAAAAGTATTGAATGAAATTTCTCACTATCTCCAGCCACGGGGTCTAACTACCCTAGTCCTGGGTTTTTAATTTTTTTAACTTCACCTCTGGCAGAAGATTATGAGATTCCATTGCCAGAAAGTCAGTTTTCAAAGATTTCATACATGTACACATGAGCAGCAACAATAAGAAAGATTTCTCTGAGGCTTTCCCTCTGCCTGCAGATTTTAGCGTATGTTTTTGTAGCTATGCTATTGTAACAGTGCCTCGGGGACCTTGTAGCTCTGCTTCAGTTTCTTCACCTACTGGTAAGTTATGGTAAGACTAAAATGCAATCAGTCATTAAATCCTGTGCAACTGTGAAGTCTGCTAGTCTTGTACATAGGACCCCGTGCCAGACTCTGGAGAGTCAAAGCTCAGGAAGATGCTCTTGTCCCTTGAAAAGTGAGTTCACAATTTACCAGACAAAGACCCAAACCCAAAAAAGCGAGCACAGTGTACCGTCCTATTGTGACTGATGGACTCCTGAGTATGATGCAATGGTATGAAGAGCTCTAGATCATATGGGCCATCAGAAGATTCGCTTTTAGTCCTACCTCTACCCTTATTTCACTCTTTGAGGCTCGGTTTAGCCATCTGCAAAGTGAGCATTGAATTAAATAAGTTCCGAACTCCTTTGATTCAAACTCTTGCTCTAGCGTTTCTCGTTTTATGGCTCATTTCTAATACTTATTGAGAGGTGAGACTGTTTCTGACAGACGCTGTTGGTTGCCTGCCCTGGTAACCACTGCCCCTTGCTCAGCCCCAAGGGGTGAACTGGGATCCTCAAAGGCAATCAGGGTCATTTCATGACCTTTGTCCGGGATTGGCTTAGGCATGGGCATGCAAATCACTTTTGACCAACGATATAGTAAGGGAAGGCTGCTTGAAGGGTTCTTAAAAAAAGGTTTTAATACCTGATTAAAAGGAAAGAAAAGTGGGGGGGAATGTGTTTAATAAGAACTCCACTTCCTGCCTGTGGGTAGGGGGGTGGGGAGTGAGGAGGTAATGCCTAGAGCTTGGGAAACCCTCTGCCAGCCACTTGCTGATGTGAGTGTGCTGGGTCAGGAGGGCAGAGTGAGGAGTGAAGACACACCAGGATTCCTGATGACACTGTTAGGTCAAGGAATTAATCAAGGCTGGAACTAACTGTGTTTTAATTTGTATGTGTGAGATTAAAAAAAAAGAGGGTGGAGAATCTGTGTTGTTCAAGCCACCAAACGTAGCCAGTTAAAACACGCAATCCAAAAATTTGAATTATGGTACTTTGAAACGTTTACCAACTCATCCCCAAGCCAAATTTCATATTGTGATAAAGCGAATTCATTTCAGACAGAGAGGATAAGATGAGTGATTCAGGGAGATGAAAGCCCCTTAACAAATCTGCTCTTCAAAGTTCTCATCTGCAAAACAGAATCCAAAAGTATATCTCTGTACTTCATTGAGATGGTAAATGCCTAGAAGGCATACACTAATTATTGTGACTGTTATATTAGATAGGAGAAGACTGGTGGGGCAGAGACAATGCCACAGGGCAACCAAATCCTGTTATATTTTGTTTTCCTTCCTGCACACATAGGAAGACCATGATTTCCCAGTTTCCCACACAAATAGGTCTCAGTCATGTGACTGAGTTCTGGGCTGTGGGAAAAGTGATGCAATCCCCACGTGATCTTCCTGCCAGGTTTCGGTGTCATGTTACTGTTACATTCCAAGACTTGAGACCAAGTTTCATATTGGCCACTAGATGGACACTGAGCAGTTTTATTTTATTCTAATCTTTAATAAGTTTACTCAAATTTACAATGCTCACTTTCCACTCATGTTTCCTGCTTTCCATTTAAAAATGAAGGGGATTGTTTAGGGGATCATTAAAAATGAAGGTTAAGTACCTGCCCTCAGCTTGGGTCATGATCCCAGGGTCCAGGGATTGAGTCCCATATCGGGCTCTCTGCTTGGAGGAGAGCCTGTTTCTCCCTCTTCCCCTGCCTGCCGCTCTGCCTGCTTATGCTCTCTATCTCTCTGTCAGACAAATAAATAAAATCTTCTAAAAAAAAAGTAAAAATGAAGGGGAAATTAACAATCAAGAAAGCTAGCCCAAGATCTATAGTAAAAATAAATAAGTATTAAAATGTCTGCTTTAAAATATCAAATATAGGGACGCCTGGGTGGCTCAGTTGGTTGAGCATCTGCCTTTGGCTCAGGGCCTGATCCCAGGGTCTCTGTTCAGCAGGAAGCCTGTGTCTCCCTCTCCCACTCCCCCTGCTTGTGTTCCCTTTGTCACTGTGTCTCTCTCTGGCAAATAACTAAATAAAATTTTTTAAAAATACATCAAATACAGTTTGCAAAATCCATGGACAAACTCTCCCCAGGGAAACAAAGCAGCTACTCCTTGGGGGAGACATCTGCCCCTCTAAGTAGGTGTTATTTTTGCCTAAACATCTACGAGAGGGGCGCCTGGGTGGCTCAGTCAGTCATTAAGCATCTGCCTTCAGCTCAGGTCATGATCCCAGGGTCTCGGGACCCAGCCCCACATCAGGCTCCCTGCTTCTCCCTCTCCCACTCCCCCCGCTTGTGTTCCTCCTCTCGCTGTGTCTCTCTCTGTCAACTAAATAAACATTTTAAAACAAAAATAAATAAATAAAATAAGTATCTACCAGAGAGAATGCCTGGTAAAGAAAGTGATGGACTTAGGTGCATCCATTTTTTTCCCTTTTCTCAAGTACAGCCTCTAAAAAAAGTTTTAAAAAAAAATTTATTTACTTTAGAGAGAAGCTGAGAGAGAGCATGAGCAGGGGGAAAAGCTGAGGGGCAGGGAGAGAGAATCTGAAGCGAACTCCATGCTGAGTGGGGAGCCTGACAAGGGGCTTGATCCCATGACCGTGAGATCATGACCTGAGTCCCATGATCGTGAGATCGTGACCTGAGCGGAGCTGAAACCAGGAGTCAGGATGCTTAACCAATTGAGCCACCCAGGCGCCCCTGGGCTGGTTTAAAGGAAGATATGGGGTTATGGAGAAATGCCAAAGGAGAAACACCCCTCTCCTGGTTGGATCACATGACCAGATGTGAGTAGGTTAAAAAGCATGTACCTGCTAATGTCAACATAGTTTTCACTCTGAGTCCTGTCATGTTTACAGCAACTTCTTTTTGTAAACAGGCACAACAACAGTTACAATTTTATTCATCTAAGTAAAAAAAAAAAAAAGTCAAGGAAATAATTTCTATATAAGTTACCTAAAAAGATAAAGAAGTCTCCAGTGTTTTCCAAAGAACCCTAGCTGGCATGGTAATTTTTTTAATGTGAACCAGGCAATGTACAATACTATTGACTTAATATAGGAAATTATTTTAAAATAATGAAAAATGAATTTTGAGCTTTGATTTTGTCTTTCATTTGAAACAGGGCTTAAATATGAATTTATTGATTTTGATACATCTTGACTTTGAACATACTAATTTTTGAACACTTAATCCTAATGCGTCCACCCCACTGAAAGATTTAAAAGAAAGAACCCCCTTTGGTAATAGTCTGCACTTTATAACTTAAAAAAATATTAAAATAAGCTGATAGGTTGTAGAGAAGAATACAGAAACCACACTCATGTTTCAGATAAGATTATGAAGACAAAAGATTTCAAAGAAGGTTCACTGGAAACTATACATCATATCACCTAGGGGTAAAAGGTCACACCTCTCTGTTAATAGGGAGACCTTAGTGGATATTTGGCCAAGTCACTTATCTCTAGCTTGATTTTGCCTCAAGAGTTTCATATCTAAGTGAGTATTCTTGAACACATCCAGGGATGGGAAACTAACTCCCATCCTTATAATCCCTTCTATAGTTGGACAGCTCTAGAAGTTAAAAGATTATACGGTCAGGGTAAGTAAATCTAGCTGTTATGACAAAGGGTCCCCCAACCTCCATGGCTCGACACATTAAGGTTTTATTTCATGTTCATATCACAATCCAACACGGAGTTGCTATCCATTGGCTCTTTTCATGCACCCAGGCTCCTTCCACCTACCACTTCTAGGACCTCAGAGTTCTCCCCTGGATCTCTGCATCTGGCCAGCTGCCAAGGGAACAGAGAGCAGATGAAAGATCTTGAAGGGGGCTTTAAGGGTCAGGACTAGAAGGAATGTACTTCAATCCCACTTGCCTTTTGTCGGCCTGAAATAGGCACATGGCCCCACCTTGTTAACAAGGGGCTAGCACAAATAGTGGATGGAGATGAGCTCACAGGTATTGCAGAACGCTAGCAGTGTCTGTTGTCCAAAGCTGTCCTTCCATTTAGCTAAGGAGTTTCTTGCAATGGCTTCTACCTAAGGAAGCCAGCTCACCTCTGGATCATATTGGCTCAAGTTGAATTCCACTTTCACACAACAGCCCTACAGATATTCCAAGATGGTCATTATGTCTCTTGGTTCATTTGCTTCTGGGCTATTCATCCAACCAATTAACTTGTTCTCATATGATCAGTTTTTATGTCCCTCTGTGATCTTTGTTTTTCTTACCTCCAACTGCTCTATAGTTTGAAGGAAAACTAAATGAGATACTGCAATAATGAGCCCACGTTAAATACTGTAAATTCATTACTGCAAATTAACATTACATTAAGTTCTGCTAACTCACAATAAACTCACTTCCTCTAACTGCTTTTACACAGGGCTGCTAAACAACATTTCTTTCTTTTTGCACTTAGTTTACTGATGGAAGCCTTGATTCATTTCATGTTGTTAGATTTGAATACTGTGCCTAGACTAATTGGAACAACGCTGCTCCTGTCTATCCCACCTCTGGCCTCTTAAACACCTATAACCATCCCTAAAAGCAAGTGGGCATTTAAGAGTTGGCCATAAACACAGACAGATGCTCAGGGCAACAGCTAATTCATCACGGATGCTGTCAATCTCCCCTTCAAAACACACCCAGAGGGCTTCCTGGCTGGCTCATTTGGAAGAGCATGTAAGTCTCAATCTCAGGGTTAGGAGTTCAAGCCCCAGGTTGGGTGCAGAGATTAGTTAAAATAAATAAATAAAACAAACTTTAAAAAACCACACACCCGGCATTTGACGCTCTCTCATTTTGTCCTACCGCTCTGCTCCAAGCCGTCGCCATCTTTTCATTGCACTCCCGCTGCAGCCTCCTAACTTCTAGATCACACTGCACCTCCTCCCCAGCCCACTGAAAAGCTGTGATTCTTTTGCACTCCCCTGCTCAAAATTCTTCACTGACTCCCATCTCACACCGAGTAAAAGCCAAAGTCCATGCAAGGCCTCATCTTCTCTCAGTCTCCTGATTCACACCGCTTGCACCGCTCTGAGCCCCCTGTAGGTCTACAACAGATACCACATGCTTCCACCTCAGGGCCTTTGCACTTGCTCTTCTCTCTGCCTGCGGTTGTCCCCCCAAGGATAAAAGCACAATTTGTGCCCTCACTTCCTTCAGGTCTCTGCTCTACTGTTCTCTTTTCCAAAAGGCCTTCTTGGACACTTTCAATGACTGACAACCTTCTCACTCCTCTTTCTTTCTGGAGCTCCCTAACTCCCGTGCCCTGCTCCAATTGTCTTCATAGCACTATCTGACATCTTGGATACTTAGTGTTTTATTGTGTGTCTTTTTACATTAGAATATAAGCCAAATGAGGAAAGGAACTTGTTGAGCTGACTCTATAGCTTCAGCATACGGAATTGAGCTAGACGCACTGATGGTGCTCAGTAACGATCCACACATGAAGGCACAGGTGCTTTATGACCCTCCACTGCCTGCCTCAGCCCTGGCCTGCCAGTCCCCCTGGCTTTGTACACTCTTCCCACAGAGATGTCACCCCCTGAGCCCGGCTGGCCCGTGAGTTTGCATGTCAGAGTATTCACCATTCTCCTGGCCTTATAGAATACCCTTCGAATGTGTACATTAATAAATAAAATGTAAGTTTCGTTAAAGCAAGAACTAGTTTACACTCTATGTTCACTTAGGCAAGATCAGTTCAGGAACTCCCATGTCTTGTCTTTTGTCCCTGCCATCTGACTTAGAAATCAACTTCCACACAAACATCAACTCTCATGCAAAAACCAAAGTCCTCTCTAAAATATTGTTGGCACTGGGCATTGTTGATGCAAAAATCATCACAGCACATTTCTCGGAAAACATTTGTTCTCAACAATTAGAGATAAGGCTTATGCCTGCATTAAACTTTCTTATACACGTTGGTAAAAAAGGTAGAAATAGGGGTGCCAGGATGGCTTAGTTGGTGGGGCGTGTGACTCTTTTTTTTTTTTTTTTTAAGATTTTATTTATTTATTTGACAGAGATCACAAGCAGGCAGAGAGGCAGGCAGAGAGAGAGAGAGGAGGAAGCAGGCTCCCCGCTGAGCAGAGAGCCCGATGCGGGGCTCGATCTTAGGACCCCAGGATCATGACCTGAGCCGAAGGCAGAGGCTTTAACCCCCTGAGCCACCCAGGCGCCCCAGTGTGACTCTTGATCTTGAGGTTGTGGATTCAAGCCCCATGTTGGGTGTAGAGATTCCTTAAAAATACAATCTTTAAAAATGGTAGCATTTTAAAATCTTCCTTTCTTCCTCTCCCTCTTCCTCTCCTTTCTTCCTTTCCTTTCGTTTTCTTTTTTCCTCTTTCCTCCCTCTTTCTTTTCTAAAAAGAAAGCATCGTGTTTCTAAAGAAAAATCCAAGAATTGAAATATGTAATGGGAAATTGTCAGAAAATTCCCCCAAATTTGAAAACATAACAAAATTAAATTATTTGGTATATGGAGGTTAAAAAAAAAGATAAGTTTTATGAACTTTTGCCAAAATATTTTGTCATTGTTGAAAAAGAAAATATTTCCCAGCCGTACTTTTTAAGGTTTTGCTTCCTAGGAATGCAAAAGAAAATTTCCCAAAAATTTATGTTGTGTAACTTGTTCCTGCCAAGCATTCTACTCGAAAAACAGAAAATTCTGGCAATATTTTAATAGAGCAATTCTTTAGCTTAAATTAACTCCTTACTGAAGTGTTAAAAAGATCTATACATTTTTTCTATGGTCAGACAATGAATGTTTATGGAGAGCGCATGTTTTATATATAAGGTTTGAGAAGAGAAAAAGTATCTTCAGCAGAGACAGTTCTGGGCAAGACAAATTTCTGGTGGGCCAACTGAATCGTCATCTAGGGCAACTAGATAGAGACATTAATATAGTTACAGTTTTATGTAGATATAAATATAGCAGCAACCAAAAGGAAATTTGTCTTATGCTTTATGATAAATCAATCCATATACTTCCTCTATCTTGAAAATATAATTTTTAAAAAGATTTTATTTATTTATTTGTCGAAGAGAGAGAGAGAGAGCACAGGCAGACAGAGCGGCAGGCAGACACAGAGGGAGAAGGAGCTCCCTGTCGAGCAAGGAGTCCGATGTGGGACTCGATCCCAGGATGCTGGGATCATGACCTGAGCCAAAGGCAGCCGCTTAACCAACTGAGCCATGCAGGTGTCCCGAAAATATAATTTTGATAGAGAAAAGACTTTTGTCACACAAAAAATCTTTCCCTTCCAATAGCATTGGCTACTTTTTCTTTCTCTGGTAAACCAGTTCTTTCTTTCTTTTTTTTTAAAGTCAGTTCTTTCTTTCTTTCTTTCTTTTTTTTTTTTTTTAAAGATTTTTATGTATTTATTTGAGAGAGAATGAGAGAGAAAACATGAGAGTGGGGAGGGTCAGAGGAAGAAGCCAACTTCCTGCCAGGCAGGGAGCCCAATGCAGAACTTGATCCCAGGACTCTAGGATCATGACCTGAGCCAAAGGCAGTCACTTAATCCACCGAGCCACCCAGTCTCCCCCAAAGTCAGTTATCTCTTTAACAACAATTTATGGGACTCCTACACATGCATAAGATCCCAAAGCCCCATAGTAGAGTGGGTGGGGAGGAACAACAAAAGCATGAGCTATAGAAAACTCATCTCATCCATCCATCCATCCATCCATCCATCCATCCATCCATCCAACAAATATTTACTAAAAGACTGCTATGTACCAGGCACTGTTCTCAGTGCTTAGGATACATCAGAGAAGTAAACCGACAAAATCTGACTTTGATGTACTTCCATTAAAAGAGAACAGGCAAGAACTACAATAAATAAGTGAATTACAGAGTTACCTCAGAAGCCAAGACCTATGGGGAAATAGAATATGGTCAGGGCACTGTGAGTAATGATCACAAGATGTAAGACTGATAATTTACATGAGGAGTCAGAGCAGATCTCTTAAGAAGGTAACACAATTCTCTCATTTGTGGGGTGATACCTGTATACTGTGGAAAAACATTGACTTTATTTTATTTTACTTGAGGGGGGCATGAGGAGGGGGAAGGGCAGAGGGAGAGGGACAAGCAGACTCCCCACTGGAGAGCTCAATGTGGGGCTTGATCCCAGGACCCTGACGTCATGGCAGAGGTTTAACCCACTGAGCCACCCAGGCGCCCCAGGGAGAGAGAGTCTTAAGCAGACTGTGCTGAGCACAGAGCCAACACTGGGCTCCATCTCATGACCCTAAGATCATGACCTGAGCTGAAAGCAGGAGTCAGACATTTAACCTATTGCACCACCTGGGCGCCCTGACCCTGGACTTGGACTGTCTTAAGGCAGGGGCCATGAAAAAGCATGCTTTGCATTGTATCCATCTGTGGAAATCCATGTGGAGAAAGAATTCTTCACTTCTCTGTGCAGACTTTCTCCTGCAAATGGAAGAGCTACCCACCTGTCAGATGCTGATGACCAGCTCCTTCCCTGGCTCTTTGCCCCACTAGGCCCAGATTCCCACACTCTTATTCTTCTGCGTTATCCTCTGTCCGAGACAGAGCTGGGCCTGGGAAGTTAGGTGAATCTCTAAGAGCTCTCCTATCCAGCTGACAAAGTATATAGAGTGGAAGTAGACTGTAATATTTTTTAAGGCGGGTCATGAGGAGATGATGTCTCTTCCTGGTGGAGGAATATTGATGAGGCGACCACAAGGGACTTGTGGAGTGTGTGTGCTGCCTCTGGGGTTGGTAGACAGTGAAGCTGGCTCCCCACAGTATGAACCAGAGAGGCCAACGTTCTATTTATATTCCCGTGAGCCTTTCCATCTCTCTGCCCAGTAGCCTGACGTCCAACTGCCAGCCTCCAAGTCTTTTTGCCATGGAGCTCTCTCTAGCATGGGAGCCAACTTTTGTTTGCTCTGGCAGGCAAGGGGTACAGGAGAATTAAAGTCTCCCATCTCTGACCCTTTGCAGTCCTCATCTGGTGATGGACCAGAGTCGGTACATAAATACCCCGACTCCCTCTTCACTTGGTGTCTGAGGGGGGCTATCTCTGAGGAGTATGTTTTACACCAGCTCCCAGAGTTCCCCAATAGGATTAAGCTCCAGTCGCCCATAGTGAGAACTCACTCAAACACACATTCTTTATTGGGTTCCTTGCCTCCCCCATCGCTCCCCTCCGAATAAGGGACTTGCCCCTGATACTCTGTTTCTAGATCTCTATCCAGGAGAACCCAGACAAGACAATAACCCACCTATCAGATGCTTTGAAGGATAGGAACCAGATCTGTGAAGGTGATGACAACAATTCAGGGGGGAAAGAGTGTAACAATGTGATAAGGAACAGAACCAGCCACTTGTAGGGTAAAGAGAATGTCAGTTGCCAGGGGGCCCCATCTGCCCTCTAGCCAAGAATCTGGCTGATTTTCCTGATAGTAGAGTAATTGAACCAAGGATGCATATAAGGGTAATTTTGGGTTATAACTCGATTCATCTATAACATGGGCATCTGTCACTTTGCCCAATGTCCACAGAACAATGAACTCAGGGAATTTAATCTCTTTTCATGTCAAGCTATTTAAGCATTACTTTGCAGATTTTTATGGGAGAGTGATACTCTGATATGGTTCTTTGTCTAATAGCAAAGTACAACTTAAAAAGATAACTAGGGTGTTCCAATAACCATGTTCAAATATTTATGAAACATTGACTTTAATCGTAGACTAAAGCACCGAGTTGAAATTGGTTAGTTCTATTGCCAAATGCCTTCAGACTTCATTGACTTTTTTGGAATTAGTACAAAAGCAGAGATTAGATCCAAAACTTGCGCAAGGATTCTGTGTGGTCCAGAAACTTATGAGACTTTACTCGTACACATGAATTAAATATTGAACAAGTCTACATATCAGCTTTGGGGACAGTGAGCAATCAAGGTGTCTTGAACTGATTGGGGAAAAAGGCCTGCGCATAAATCTATGACCTATTCTTCTAGCAAAGAGTGGAGAAGTTCTTAAATAGTTGTGAATAGTTCTAAGGAAAGAAAGTGATTTCGGCATCTAGGAGGCAACGCTGCCCATCCCAAGAGGGCCCCCTTTGCTCTCAGCCTGCACTGCGGGCCTTGCTTTGTCAAAGATTCTGAAATTCTTCAAGCATGAAAGGGGGGATAGGGAATCAAGTCCCTCTACTTATTAGGAAATGTATTAGAACTGCTTCAGAATTAGCCTTGGCTCAGCTTAATGAAATTTCCCCATTGTTCAGCAGCGGCCCACCAAATCCACGACATTCAAATGACAGCTCTTAGGTTGTAAAAAGCCTCAAAATGTAGAGAACTTACAAAATGAAGATTATGATTTCTTTTGCCCGGGTTCACAGAAAGAATTGGACTTGCCCAGCAACTTGAAGAGAGCAAAGTATTAGAGGCACCTGTACTCTCCCAATGGCATGAATGTGTAAAAAGCTTGTGATTTAGAGCCAGGATTGTCTGTCATGGAACTCACTGGCTGGATTATGCTCGAGAAATCATCTTAGAGGATGGCAGAGTCACCAAGAGACATCGATTAAAGCCACTCCTCTCTGGTTTTGCTCAAGGATCTCCAGTGGGATGTTACGTGGAAGGCCTTGTCCCTTGAGACTTCTCCCCAGTTCTGGTTAAATGAATTTGCCTTCACTGGCCTGACATAAGAGGATAATAACTGCTTCCCCACCTACCCCCAACCCTTCCACTCTGCACCCACACACAATCTTTGTGCCTCCAAAATGCCTTAAAATATCACTGTACCATGCAACATGACTTTCCTTCTGCCGTGAACATGCGCATAAAATCCGACACCCAAAGCTCACCTTCTATTACCCACGGTCCATTCGTCTCCCTTTCGCCTGAACAAGAGTGTGGCCAAACTTTCAGCACGCAGTGCACAAATCAATGTAGCCACGTAGCAAACAAAGCATCTCCCGATTCAAAGTATACCAGTGTCAAATGCTGATTGTGTGTAAATAATTAATCGTGTTTTCACTGGTGAATCCAGTTCGATCCTTCATTGCTTGGCCATCCCTGGGGTCTGTGGCTCCCTGAGAAGCAGGGACATTTAGGATTTTTTTTTTAATTACCAGCTCATAACTAATTTATAGATGACTCTGGTGTTAGGTGCACGGACCCAGCATCTCATCCATCACTATAAGCAGCTCCAGTGTTAAGGGATGGCTACTTCCCAGCAACCAATGAAGGGGAACACAGCTGAGGACAAGGGACAAAGCACATACGTCACAGAAGGCATATCTCTCAGAAGCAGCACAAATGTCTCCAGGGCAAGAATTTCCTAATCACTGAACCAACAAATGATAAAGTTCTCTAATTATGTCCTAAAGGTAAAACCCATTCCACGTTGCACGGCAAAAATATATCCAACTGTTATCCCTGATCATTAAAATTCTGTATCTAGTTTTCCTCTCTGATTTGCCTTCCTCAGTGAAAATTTTACCAGAACAGCAGCGTTAGATTCAAACTTGGAGAAAGTATGATTGTGGAAGAGGAGGAGGAGGAGAAAGCGGGACTTTCTGAGGAAAATGTTATCATGCCAGGAAATGACCTTGAAAGAAGAGGAAGACACTGGAGCTTAATTACAGCTTTGATCGCATATGTGCTGCGTCTCTTGGACAACAGCACCGAGAGTGGAGCTCATTTCCTTCTGATTTTCTAAAGTGGGTTGTATTATGTGCACGTGTTGCTACGTGATAGGAAGAAGTGAAAAGCGCACACACTCCCAGGGACATTTATGACATACCTTCAAAGAAATCAACAGTGACTTAGAGAGGTACAGTACATTCCCGAGTTTTACATGGTTTCCTGGATAGTGTTAATAGCTTGCTGCGAATGTTCTCAAGAATTCCATTTCCATTACGGCCAAGTATGTATTCCCACCCTCTGACCCCGCAGTCGTGTCCGCACCTTCTACACAAAGCTCATTCTCACAGAGCAAAGGAAAGACGGGCCCCGGGAATAAAACCCGAAACCCGTGGAATCCGAAACAAGTACCAGTGGGATAAAGAAATCTCTGAACATATTCATATGCAGTGTTTCTTTAGGGCACTTTCCTCTGTGTCCGGGACAGCAGCGAAGCTGGGCCACATTCTGAACCGGTTGCTATGGCCAAGCGTCTTGTTTTATTGACTGTGGAGCACATTGTCGCGTTTAAGTCATGTAAATGACGGGACACAAAGGAAAGGGCCCGCGGCGGGGGGGGGGGGGGGGGGGGGGCCCCCCCGGCCACCCCCACCCCGCTCCAACGCGACCGCGCCGGGGACCTTCCCCCTTGACACCTGCCATTTAGGCAGCCTGGGAAGGCCTCGCTCTCAGGAAGCCTCCCTCCCTGGCGGCGGCGGACCGGTCTTCGGAGACATTTGGGAGATCTCCTCATTTCAGAATGGATTCTGCGGCGGAGAAAGAACACACAGTGGGGAAGCCCTTGCTTTGGTTGTACGGCTGGGATATTTCCGGGGACATTTCGCGCTCTTCGCCCCAGGAACACGTTTCGGCCTGACCAGGCTGCTGGTCTTCTCTAAGATTTCAACTTTTCCATCAGAATCTGCCCCTTGGAAGGCGTGGTGGGAGAGTTTCTCTTTTGTTTCCCACGTATTTCTCAAATAGGTGTTTTTAATTAAGTATTTTACTACAGTGTTAATTGGCACTGATGAGGTGTCATTACGGAAACAAAATATGCGGAATACATTTTAATAACGCCTGCCGCCTCTGAGCAAACAATGAGAGTTTGATTTAATGATCCAAGTGTTGTTTAAAAGCAATGCGGAGTTAAAAAGTAGTAATATATTCGGAATTGGAGCTTATTAGTATTTTCAGATACAAACGTAAGCTAATATGCGCTCTTATCTGGGTTTCCGCACTTGTAATTAAAAGAACGGCCCACACTTAAGGCAACATTTGTTTACATGCAGAATCGAATGACACCCTTTAATAAAGCTTGAGCCAATGGAAACAGTTTCCATTGTGACACTTGGGATTTGAAAGGCTGGGATAATTAGTAGCCCAACTTCTGTGAGAAATTTCACCATGACGAACATCGGTTTTTGGGGGCGCCTGGGTGGCTCAGTCGTTAAGCGTCTGCCTTCGGCTCAGGTCATGATCCTGGGGTCCTGGGATCGAGCCCCGCATCTGGCTCCCTGCTTGGCGGGGAGCCTGCTTCTCCCTCTCCCACTCCCACTGCTTGTGTTCCCTCTCTCGCTGTGTCTCTTTCTGTCAAATAAATAAATAAAATCTTTAAAAAACAACAGCAACAAAAAAGAAAACTAATTATTGATAGTGCTGCGTAAATGCCGATTTCCAGGTTTCCACACTGTCTGCCCTGAGGAAGGAAGGATGTTCTCACGGGGGGAAGCAGCGTGAAGGGTACACAGGGACCCTGTACTCGCTTTGCTGCCTGTTGTGTTTCTTAAACTATTTCAAAATACAAAAAATGAGAGCAAAATAAATCTATTTTTGATGCAGAATGAAAATATATTTCTCCAACCGGTACTTGTTGAGGAATGTGTTGTCTCAGGGAAGCTTCGATAATTACAACGCCAGAGCCACATGCCACAGTCTTCCCAGCACTTGTGTCCGCGTCCAGAGGCAAAGGGGTTTTGGACAATGAGTTAACTTTCTCCACGAAAATTCTACTTGCCCCACATTTTCAATTTATTCAGAAAAGTATTCTGTAAATGATTATAAATGAGAGACCTATTTCCTTTTACTGCTTCAGATGCTCATCCAGGAGTGATTAAAACAGGATTTCCGGGGGCTCCTGGCTGGCTCAATGGAAAGAGTGTGTGACTCTTGATCTTGGGGTCACGAGTTCAAGCCCCACATTGGATGTAGAGGTTAAAACAGGATTTACAATTCCCACAGACCTGGTTGTATCACTGGCTCTCACTCCCTTTAACTTTCTTGTTCTCTTTTTTAAAACTTGGTTAAAATCATTATTTTGCATTCCTCCCCTTCAACCCTTCACGAGTGAAGTTCGGAGATGAACACGAGGACTATAAACATTTAACAAACCAAGATTATATCTAAGGTAAATGTCTAAATGTAATCTAAATGTTCATATTTCATATGGGGTGCGGTGGGGAGGGGGGAGAGGTGTAATTATTCAATGTCAGGATCAAGAGGACCATAGGAATCACCTAAATATTCACATGAAACATACACATATTTGATATTTATAACACATGCTGCTGGCTATGTAATAATGTCTTCGCATCTCCACTCTTCACACTCTTTAAGGGACCGTGAAAGCAGACATCTAATTTGGTCCTGATAGAATTCTGGAAGCTCGCTGGCCATTACCACCGTTACTCTGAGGAAATGGACGGCTCACTTCCAAAGAGGTCCGGCCTTTGCCTTACGTTTGTCAGGCATGCTCACGTGAGGGTAAGGATTAAAACCTGGATTTTGCATCCTTGCTCGCGGTATTGGCTTGCTGGCTACCTCTCACAGTGCCATCTGGAGAAACTGTTTGATAAAAATGATTACAGGAGCTAGCTAGCTCTTTTTGAACCCTAACAAATAAAAGCATGGGGTGAACGACCTAGAGCACCAGCCTCTACGAACTTCCCCGCTTGCTTTTCTTCAGGAATAGCTTCACTGACATATAATTCTATGAGAGGATTCACTCATTTCACATGGACGGGCCAGCGTTTGGCTTGTATATGCACTGAGCTGCGCAGCTATCCCCACAATCTAGAAGCTAATCTCCCATTAAAAGAAAATCCTGGGGGTGCCTGGGTGGCTCAGTGGGTTAAGCCGCTGCCTTCGGCTCAGGTCATGATCTCAGAGTCCTGGGATAGAGCCCCACATCGGGCTCTCTGCTCAGCAGGGAGCCTGCTTCCTCCTCTCTCTCTGCCTGCCTCTCTGCCTATTTGTAATCTCTGTCTGTCAAATAAATAAATAAAATCTTTAAAAAAAAAAAAAAGAAAAAGAAAATCCTGTATCCATTAGCAGTCGCCTCCTACTCCTCGCCCCTCTGCTCTCAGTCGCCCCCCGCCCCACAACCGCCCACCTGTCTTCTGTCTCTACGGATTTACCTAATCTGCACATTGCTTTTTCCCTTTTTTAATATTTTATTTATTTATTTGTCAGAGAGAGAAAGCACAGGCAGGGGGAGAAGCGGGCAGAAGGAGAAGCAGGCTCCCCGCTGAGCAGAGAGCCCGATGCAGGACTCGATCCCAGGACCCTGAGACCATGACCTGAGCCGAAGGCAGCTGCCCACCTGACTCAGCCACCCAGGCACCTCAAATCTGGACGTTTCACACAAGATATGATCCCGTGGGACTGGCTTCTTTTATTAGTATGATGTGGTATCTATCAGTACCTCATTCCTTTTTATTGCTGAATAAGATTCCACTGTAGAGATATGCTACCTTTCATTGAGCCATTCATCAATTGATGGACACGTGGGATGTTTACAGTTTTTGGCTACTGTGCATGAGGCTGTCACGAACATTCACATACAAGTCTGCATGAGGACACACATTTCATTTCTCGTGGGTACACACCCAGAAGCGGAATTGCTGGCGCATACAATGAGTAGCTTTATATTTCACTTTTTGAGGACCAGTCCTCCAGACTGTTTTCAAAGTGGCTGCACCATTTCCCACCCCATCAAAAATTCCTTTTCTTAATCCAAACTGACGAAGTTACTCTGGTGGCTCCTGTCATTTGCCATAATTAGTAGACTCCACAGTCCCTTCTCTTACACACTTTTAGGTCTGGCCAGTGGTAAGGCAGGAGAGGGTATATGCTTCACCATGATTCCAGAAAAGTGGCCACAGGAACTAAAATGTAAAACGAGGGGGAGGTGGTAGAACATGAGACTCTTGATCTCAGGGCTGTGAATTCAAGTCCCACGTTGGGTGTGGAGCCTACTAAAAAAAGGGGGGGTGCGCCTGGGTGGTTCAGTGGGTTGAGCATTGGACTCTCAGTTTTGGCTCAGGTTGTGATCTCAGGGTCATGAGATCGAGCCCCAACTCAGGCTCCACACACAGCACAGAGTCTGCCTGAGAGTCTCTCTCTTCCTCCCCCTTTCCCCCTCCCCCTGCTCATGCGTGCTCTCTCTCTAAAATAAATAAAGAAAATCTTTAAAAACAGGAAATTAGGGATGTGTTTATCCATTCAACCTCCAGAGCGTGAACTATCTTTTGGGGAGGAAATTTTTAAATTTTAGGTTGCGACAAATGGATACACAAAATTCAGTCGGCCAAAAGTAAGAAAAGCAAACCAAATCAACCAAGCAGTCAAATAGAAACCCCCAAAGTAGGCATTTGTTCTCCCATCAGTAACCCCTGAAGAATTAGGGGATATCTGAACTGGGTTTTATAGCTTTTTAGTTTTCAACAGTGAGAGATAGTCTTGCCTGTAGAGACATCCATGCAAAAGCCCTCACACCTGCTTCTTGCCACAGACACACAGCTGTTAAAAAAAATATATCTCCGAAGGTGTATGAATAAACCTTTTATAATCTCAAGGATTCTTAAATTTCTAGACAGGGATTAATACAGACCTTAGCTTTCAAGGCAAGCTGGGACAACTTCTGGAATTTAAAACACGGGCTTGGCCTCTGACAAATCAAGTAATAGTCAATGTGAGTTAGATTGATTCTTTGAACATGAAACTAGCAACACTCTGACTAGCTCCATCCGTGAGGCCAGAAAGGTACATGCTAGCAGAAGGATGCACACGTTTCTGGGGCTAGCGCTGCTCAGCGGCTGGGCCCGAGGAGGGCACTTCTTCATGGGTCTTACAATATTCATCAGTTGGTGCTTTTGACCAGTTCTTATCTGTGACCTACGTGGCCTGATTTCAGCTGAGACAGTACAAGAAGGGAAAACTGTGTGGGATGTTTCTCGCCTTCCATCATCTCCCCCGTATCGTTCCCAACCTTGATCACCGGACAGTGTTGTCAGGGGAGCGATCTCAAGCAGGCGCGGCTGGCAGGTGTTGAGGGAACACGGAAGAGATGAAGAGGAAGAACATACGAGTAAAGAGAAAAGATGAGAGAGTGAAACAGGGAGAGAGTCTGTCCCAAGACAAAGTCAAAGGTGGGGAAGGCTGGCAGAGAACAAGAAGACAAGAGAGATGCCTCCTCCGGCTGAAGGTGTCGGTCGACGACGCTCTCCTGGGTTCACCCCAGTTCCCGAGGAGCGCCCTGCGCCCTCGTAGTCTGTGCAGCACTTCACTGATAACGCCCAAATTGAGTTTCAGCTGACTTCAAACCTCAGCAGGAGTTACCAGTGGCTTATAGATTTGCAAATGGACAGCAAAACACAAAATAACCTTGGCTAACTGCTGTAGAATGGTCCCAAGCAAATAGAAGAAATCCCTATCCGGTTACAGAAGAGCACCCCAATAGAAAACCAAATTCTTTTTTCGGATGGGAAGGCAAGAAAGAAAGCTAGTCACCTAACTAAGAACAAGCACGGGTTCTCAAAGTGCGCCCAATACAGGGACGCGCGGAAGTGTCAGATACGGCTCCTGAGGCTATCGGGCCCTTCAAGCTCCGCCATTGAAGAGGGATGTGGGGAGCTTGGAAATCGTTCACAGAAAAGCCACAAGGAAGATCAAAGTGTTGAAGAAAGGGACCTGAGATGAGAGTCAGGGAGCTGGAAAAATTTAGCCCCAAGAAGAGAAGGTTCAGGAGATCACTTCATTACGGTCCTCGGCTACACAAGCAGCTTTTCAGAGGTCAGCGGAACACCTGTTCTCCATTTCCACGATGGATGGACGGAGAGGCAAGAGCCTCAGATGTGCAACATGGGGGATGTCAGTTAAGTATAAGGAATTTCCTGACACAGGGGATGGTACACCATGAAGTGGGGTCCCGACCACGGATGGAACCAAGGACTATCCTTCTCTAGTGTCTCAGGAAGTCGGTAAGATTCTCCTGTGATCGGGACGGCTTACAGGCCTTGCTACCTGGAGCACAACACTCTGGGACTTCGGCTTTTCCGTCCGACTCAAGTATTCACCACTTGCCCGGCCGGCTCTCCCACATGTCTAGTCACATTTCGAGACACAAAATGTCTTGCCTGGCAGACCACTTTGAGACACAGCCATTTCAACCGTGAAAAAGGGCACCGGAAAATATCTTTTGAAGGGTGGGAATTTCTTGAAGAAAAAAAGTCAGCAAACCAGACTCACAGGGGTGGGGGGTGGGGTAAGGCACCTCGGAGTGCATGCTGGGATTAGGGCTAATTAAGATGTTGACTGAATCTATGCTAATCATGTCCCACCAGACTCTGCTGGATTAGTATGTAAATTGGTAAACTCTGTTCTGAAATTGCCCTACCAGCTGAGGTCTAATTACTGACTAGACATAACAAATAATAATGGGATTTGTATTTTAGGATGTTTAATTATGGAAATACACGTCTGGAAAAAATACCAGTTGTATGGCACAGAAACCAAATTCATAATGTTTTACCAAAGGTTTATGAAATTTTACACCTTTAAGAAGAGCACCATGAACCGGGCTGGGGGGGGGGTGTCCTTTCAGAGATCTATTATTGGGGAAGGGGGACCAGAATCACACGGATTAATTCGCTGCTTGAGTAATTTCCCCAAAGCTTCTCAAAGACTAATTGTTTCATTGCTGATACACAGCATCTTGTGAGCTTTTAGTTCTATCACCGAAAGCACTGGAACTCATCCACGAAGAATAACCCAGATGCTGTGGGCTTAGCGCAGCTACCCCACCTCGTAGCGTGCATTCAAATGGAATTCAGAGCAACAGGCCAACAATCTTTGTAGGAATTATGCCCCTAAAATGGTTTTTCTTCACCAAAATTATCCTCTCACATTGAAAGCATTAAGTTTATATATCAGAAAACAGTTAGTCCCATTCTCCGGCAACAGAGCGTATTTCATGGTTTTAGAAAAAAGCAGCTTGAGCTCTAGAATTCACTGAATGGGCGTCTTGGGACAGAAACTTCTTTGCAACCATTTATTGCATCATTCTGTGGCCCTTTCCAAAAAGTAACGAGTGTAGGAGGAGTTACCCGAGTTTGGGACAGAGTTACAATAGCTGCCTCTATTTGCCTACCATACTGGTATATCTCACGTAAATTTCCAGGCGTATTTGCGATCATTAAATCTTTATTAGGTTTTACATCATAAAATAAATTATTCATGTTATTCTAATACATACTGATAGCCTTACAGCCCTTCTGCCCACATTTAGCTAAACAAATCTCATTTGCATATCATTTTTATTTTAATTTAGGACAGTTTTGTTATGAAAATATAAGGCTTAAGTGTCTATTATGTCCCAATTACGTGCCAATTTCCCACACTTTTCCAGGGCCTATACTGTGCATTACAAATGAGAGAAATTCACGCAATTAACAAAGATGGAGGATTTCCTTGGATCTATGAGAAGTTTTGGAATGTTTCCTCATGCGGCAAGAGTCTAGGTATTATCAAATACAATTCAGTAACTAAGCTTGTGTGTGCAGTAACTTCAAGCCTCTCGGTATTTGAAGGTACGCATGTATATGAAAATTAAATTTGTTGATCACTTTTTTAAAAAATATTTTATTTATTTATTTGACAGAGAGCGAGAGGGCACAATCAGGGGGAGCAGCAGAGGCAGAGGGAGAAGCAGGCTTCCCATCCAGCAGGGAGCCTGCTGCGGAGCTCCATCCTAGGACCCTGGGATCATGACCCGAGCCGAAGGCAGTCCCTTAACCAACTGAGCTACCCAAGCGCCACCATCACCTTTCTTTGAATTAGTGAAAATAAGGCGTGAATTTCTCCTAGCCCTACAGAACCAGAAGGAAGAGTAGTTCGCCATTACCATGACCCGAGGGCATCTAAACTTTGCAATGGAAATTCACTGAATAATTTTTAAACGAGAGCTTACGCTATTTGTCTTTGCAGATCTTATTGATAACTGCATTTATTTAGGTTTCAACTATAGACTTAGCTTCTTTTTTCATTAGTCTTAAAAATATAAGATGTGCCGGGCACCTGGGTGACTCAGTTAAGTGTCTGCCTTCGGCTCAGTTCATGATCCCAGGGTCCTGGGATCAAGCCCCGCGTCGGGTTCCCAGCTCAGCTGGGAGTCTGCCTCTCCCTCTGCCTACCTACCCTTTCTGCCACTGTCCCCCTCCTCGCTCCTGCGCACACAAATAAAATAACGTATATATCTATGACATGCTAGATGATGTCTGATTCCCTGACAGTGGAGGAGAAAATCTGAGCAAATGTTCCCTTTCCACATGATACTGAGCTCTCACCTTTAAGCATTGCTATTAAGCTTGTATGATGACATCCTCCTGTAGGCAATATATCACTGCAAACATTATTTCAAATGCTATTTCCCAATGCCCAAAGGCACCTGTCAGCAATTATGTATTATTTACTATTAAAACTAATCATGACCTACTCTAAGCATTGAACCCAGGGTCAGAAACTCTGGGATGATAATTCTAGCTCTGTCCCCTTCTTGTCATGAGTTTTGGGAGAAGTCGACGTGGGGTTAGAACGTGGGGAAGGTTCACTGAAAGTGTTTTGCCAACACATACGCAAGCTGAGTGTAAGCCGGAACAGATGTCATCTTGAATGTAAATCTCCCAGCTATTGGCTAACAAGCTCTCGGAGAAATCTCACATTTTCTGGAATTCTCACTCTGAGGCAAATTATACAATTGCACAGAGTTATCTTTTCAACAAACGGGCTTTGAAATCCCCTCTCATTAAAGCAAGCTACAGATTAGGTTGCTAAATAGAATACTGG
Source organism: Mustela nigripes (assembly GCF_022355385.1). Classification (NCBI taxonomy): domain Eukaryota; kingdom Metazoa; phylum Chordata; class Mammalia; order Carnivora; family Mustelidae; genus Mustela; species Mustela nigripes. Next base: position 117,168,521 of record NC_081575.1, on the reverse strand, counting down.
TTCCAAAACGTGCCTGCCTTCCAGCACGCAGATAGGAGCAAACTCTCCTAGTTCGCTGTTCAAATGGAGAAATACCATCTCCAGTGGCTCTTAGCGTCCATCTTGGCTAAATGGGCAGAGTGGCATGTGAGCAAGTCTTCCCGGCTAAAGGGCAGAAGCCAGGATTTCAAGTCTGCTTGGGCCATTCTCTGAGACTCGTCCTACGGTAAAGAGGAGTCTTTCTAACAAGAGTTGCAAGGGACCAATGAAATCAGACGTATGCTCGATATTCAGTGGATACCGAGTAATTGTTTGCTAAATAAATGTCCGGTAGAAAAGGTCAAGAGAATCTAAATTGTTCTGTTACATAAATTAAGAAGCGAATTTAAGGGGCAAGTTTTCATATCCTCTGAGTGATCGAGCTATAAAAGAACAAAAAAGCATCACATTCCTATCAGTAATAACCTTTCGCATTTGTCGCCTAATGATTACTAGGTATATCTATCTACATATCTAAGGTATAGAGAGCCCACACGCACATGTTCTATAGTTTCACTTTATAATGTCCACAAAGATTATAGAATAGTTTGAAGAAGATAAAAAGAGAACGTAAAAAAGAAGTGCACATATATCTTTCTTGGTAAGATTTTTCTTTCTTTTTAAAGATGTATTTATTTATTTGACAGAGAGAGAGAGAGAAAGAGAGAGAGTATGAGTTCAGGCAGGGGAAGCAGAAAGCAGAGGGAGAAGCAGACTCCCCGCTGATCATGGAGCCGACGCGGGACTCGATCCTGGGACCCCGGGACCATGACCTGAGCCAAACGCAGATGCCTAACTGACTGAGCCATCCAGCGCCCCTGATTTTTCTTTTAAAGACGGCCTACAGGGGTGCCTGGGTGGCTCAGTCGGTTAAGCAGCTGCCTTTGGCTCAGGTCATGATTTCAGGGTCCTGGGATTGAGTCCCACATCGGGCTCCCTGCTCAGCAGGGAGCCTGCTTCTCCCTCTTTCTCTGCCTGCTGCTCTGCCTACTTGTGCTCTCTCTGTGTCAAATAAATAAATAAAATCTCAATAATAATAATAAAAAAAACGGCCTACAGCTGAGCGATAGTGAAACCCTCAGGCACACACACAGACCCGCTCTACCCAGCAGCCCCCGCGACCATAAGGATCAGGAAGAGCAACCAGATCAAAATACTAGAAACTTAAAAAGTATAAACATCATTTTAGAATTCTCGAGGCACTTTGCAATTTTATTTCAAGGTGGTTCTGCCTGGTACATTGAACCCACATCCTCGAAGCACACACACGTAGCAGAGGGAGAAGCGAGAACCCGGACCAGAAATATCCCTCCCTCCATCGGTATGTTGTGACCTCAGGCAGGTTCCTTAACTTAACCTCTCTCCACCTCCGCTCCTCCATCATCCGGAAGGCAGAGGGAATTTTCTAGCATCATTGCAGGATTAAATGGGAGAGTGAATGGAAAGTACACAGTACACGGAGTCCTTTGATGAGCACTTGTAATGCCCCTGCATCTGGTCATCTGGGCCTTCTCACGGCCTGGTTCCTTCCCACTCCTTTTGGAAAAGGACTGTATTCTCACTTTGGATTTACCCAGAGTGCCTTGGAGCCATTTCATTTCCCATCGTCTCTCTTTTATGGTGGCAATATGGGTTTCTCCGCGTGAATATAAATTCTTAGAGAGCAGGGGAATAAGAGATCTTTTTCATTTCACCCTTCTGCCTAGTCCAGGGCTGCAAACAAATGTTTTATTTTATCGTGAATGATGTGCTGCTGATGGCCAGAGTCTGTAGGAATTTCCCTCAAAAAACTTCCCAGGCTACCCTAAAATGTACAGATAGTTCCCATACTAGGTATCTCATTCGATTATCATTAGTTGTTAAGCGAGGCAGCGGAGGGTAAGAATTAAAAGCATGGACATTGGAGCCAGCCTACTCAGCTTCAGGTCCTTTCCTTCCCCTTGCAAATTGCTCAAATAACCTCTCTGCCTCGTTTCTTCATTGAACAATGGGTTGATAATGCGACCTACCAGTATCTACCTTGGTGTGCAGATGAAATGGAACGTGTTTGGAATGAGATAAAGCAGTCCATAGAATAATGGCACTATTATCATTATGTCAGAGTCACTACGCGCCCTCCCTCCCCACGCCGCCATCCATGGCCGTCATCCGCACCATGCATTCTTCCCTCCCCGCTGTCTTGCCGGCGCAGCCCTTCTAATCTCTCTCCAGCGCTGCCCTCCAGCCCTCCTCTCAGACTCCCCCACGAGGCCCGTTCTCAGCTCCTCTCTCCTACCTTCCAGTGGACACCCGTGTTGGGCCTCTGTTTCTACAGGCTTCCTCCTGTAAGCTTTCTAGCAGGAAAACCTGGTTATTTCTCCTCTCCACTTGAAACTCTTCTGGGGGGTCCCCATTACCTACAAGAGCCTGGAGTAAGTAAACACTGTGTAGTTCTAGAGAAATATTTTAAAAGGTGTGGGAGTCGGAACACAGGCCTCCCGAAGCGGTCCATGCTCCAAGTCTCCGAACTTGTGATGATGTGACGATACGGGGCAAATGGGACTCTGCAGATGTGACGAGCGACGTCAGGATGGGAAGGTTTCCGTGGCTCCGCTCGCTGGGTCCGATGTAATCCCAAGGGTCCTTCTAAGGGAAAGGAGGAGGCATGGGTCGATGGAAGCAAACCTGTGAGTGATGGGGGGGGGGGTGTCATGAGCCAAGGAATGCTGGTGGCCTCTAGAAGGCGGAAAAGCAAGGAACGGGTTCTCCCCTGGAAATTCTAGAAGGAACGCAGCCCTGCTGACACTTTGTTTTTAAACCCGTTTCGGGCATCAGACCTCCAGGGCCACAAGAAAACAGATTTCTGTTGTTTCAAGGCACTAAATTTGTGGCCATTTGTCACAGCGGTGATAGAAAACCGATACACAAGGCAATTCTATAGCTGGTGTCTGCCAAAGAAATGGGCTGAGGTCAATTGATGGCCGTTCTATGACTCGGCCGGACTAAGGCGTCGATACATGTGAAGCCTCTTTTATTAAGGATATGCCACTGTTTCCCTTCTCTCAACTAAGAGCTCTAGAAGGGGGGCGGGAGATGCCTTTCCCAGGTTCCCACAACCTCAGCCTTTCCTCGGCACTCCCCTCCCCTTGGAGACAGGAAGTGACACAAGTGGGGATGGAAACCCATATCCGTACACAAATAGTACACAAATAGAGGAGGACAGCCCCAGCCCCGCCCCCGCGCTGGGATGACTAGACCAAGCTTACTCCTCCGTTCCCCTAAGCAAACACATCAAACACGCCGCACACTGTAGTCTAACCCAAGATGTTGCTTCTGCCTTGACATTTCAAAAGCACTTTTTACACGTGAACGTGAACAGCACCTGCTCAGGCCCTATTTACATATGCTGGCTGTCAGCTCATAGAGGAACTCAGGGAACAGGCTGCAATTGTCAAGGGAGATTCTCTGGAAGCTTTAAGATAAGGTGTAGGGAATCATCAGTTGATACGCGGTCTGGGAAGAAAGATGTGGGTGTTGAGAGCAATAGAGACTGGGCTAAAAAAAAAAAAAAAAAAAAAGAAGAAGTGTTTCTGTGGCCCAGGGGACAGGTGAGCATTGGGTACCCTAGCAGTTACAGGACGTGACTTCATTCTTTAATTTCCTGGGTTTCAGTGTCCTCATTTGTAAAATGGGCATAATGATACCGATTTTGCAGCACAGTTAAGAAGATTAAATAAAAACACGCTTAAGGTGAGGCTAAGGCGGCTAAGGCAGGGTCGGCTACCCCACGGATACAAGAAACACCCATTTCTTCCCCATGATGCCCTTTTCCCATTGATAGCTTTATAAATCATGTACGTTATGGTAACATGTCTTTTAGCAAAACAAGCGTGTTTAACTCAAACCATCTAACAGAAAAAAAGCCCAATCTATCAAAGGCAACACATGAGAAGGAATGGTCATTTATAAGCTGTGGAGATGAAGCTTGCTAAAACGTCTCGCTCCATATTTTCCCAACTTGTACCAAGGCCATATTAATTCCTGAGAAATCTTCCTTTTGAATTATTTAAATACCCAGCGATGAGACGAACACGCAGCAGGTCCTGTGCAATGCGAGGGGATTATTGATTAACCCAACTCCCAGGTTCTAAGTAGGCGGTAATATATTTTCATGTATCAATAATTCAGGAGAACAAGCATTTTTCTGTAGTTGCTGAACCCACACTCGGCAATGGAACCGTGTGACCCTACAAACAATTGTTAGAACAGCAAAAGTCGGTCTTATCCCTTCTGGCCTTGACCACCTCTGGCAGGAGCCAGACGGAAGCAGAGTTTTCATACCCAAGAGCAAACGTGGGCCACCGTCGTGACACCCAGGCACTCAATAAATAGAGGCCGGAGGAGTGAAAATCTCATAAGGCAGGAACGAGAACCAACCAGCAAAAGTATTTGAAAAGATCAGCCTGGAAAGAAAATCAATTCCAATAAACTCGATGCTCTCAGGCTCGAATATCCTGAAGGTAAATAGTCTTCGGAACTAGAATGAGCTCGCGGTAGAGAATGGGAAACAAAAGTTAATCAAAACCTGAAAACCTCCCAGGTGTCCTCGGAG
>NC_081575.1:117153470-117163812 GCF_022355385.1 Mustela nigripes | reverse complement strand
CCCCCGCAGCGCCCCCAAAAATTGTTTCACTGTTTTTTCACCCCCCGGCCCCCCCCCCCCCCCCATTAACAGCCCGCCTTCCTTAAGCAATTGCAAAAGGCAGAGATAAAACTGTTTGGTTGAATTAGCATTTTCAGCGGAAGAAGAAGAAACTAAAATTGAAAGCAAATGGGCTTTCCCTGTTTTGTAAAGCGTCCGTCAGACAAATGATGAGCTCATTTTAAAGAAAGAGCCTGTATTTTTTTCAGGTATTCATATTAATATGCATGCAGAGAAGCTACTTAAATAGTTACACACCTTTTTAAAAAGTTGATTGTTACGAATGCAATACAGTTTTTGGATATTCTAATAATCGGGTCATCCCATTCGAAGACTGCAGAATTAAGAAGAAAAAGCTCTCTGGGCCTAATTGTGATGGAAGTGAAAATTGCAGACCTGGATAATTAGTTGGTGTTGAATCATTTTACTTGATCATTGTTTTCACGCTGCCAGATTCAGCTGGAAGGATGGGAAGTGTAGTATTTGGAATATGTTAAGTCTAGAAACTAAACATCTGTCATGAGAACTTTAAGCACAGCGTGGCCTTTAGTTTTATTTTAGTGAGGAGGAACAACAATGAGGAGAGCCAGCCACATTAGGCAGGATCCAAACTTTCTCCCCGGAAAGACAACAGCAGGGGCGCTCACCACCCACTCCTAGTTGGGTGGGGGAGGGGCTGCCGGGTTTGCAGGAATTTGGTTCTCCGCTCTCAGGACAGAATCTGGACTCGTCCCTCACAGAGACAACAGCTGTCTGTCACTCCTACCTTCTCCACACACTCCAGCTCAGAAGGTAGTTAGTTTGTGCGATAATTTGCTTCAAACGGAATTTGTACATTTCTAAACTATGCAGGCTTAAGTTTCCCACGGTATGATAAAAGGATATATGTACATATAATATAAACTATGTATATAAATATATAAATATAAAACAAAAGTGTGTGTATATGTACATACCTATTATATATCTATATATACATATTTATATTTGTGTGGGATTTTATATATATACACACATATAAAATAAGTATATTTTATATATACTTCTTATAAATATAAGATACAAAATATTGTATCATATGTATAACATATGTATAAACATATATAAAATCCATATATTTTATATACATATGTATATATAAAATCCCACACAAATAGCACAAGCAACTCTAAAAATAACAAAATGGAACCTTAGGGAGTAACACATGACAAATAAGGTTTGGCGAGCTGCGCCCCTGAAAATACTGAAGGAGATATGGTACCCAACTTTCTGACTCCAAGCGGCTTCCTCATTCCTTCTTTCCAATTAGAACACTGGCTGAGTAACAGATCGAGAATATATACTTCTATGTGACTAATTCAAAATTCCATTTTCCTCATTTTAGTGGGGCCCCCACCCCATCCCCTGATGTCACACTGTCTGGAACTCAACTTTGGGGACTACTTGGTTTATTAGCAGCGGTTTGGGGCTGCACAGCGCTAGGTACAAAACAGGTGAAACATGCATTCTCATAGGAAACAGACAATTTGGAATTTTCCAGGAAAGCCCGATTTCCTCGCCCCCTCCCCCATGCAGTTGTACCTCCAAATTAATCAAATTCAGATTTTTAAAAACCCTTTGAATTAGGACTCTCCTATAGATAGGTGATTTCCCATGCAGAATACAGCTTCTGCGCGCGCATCTGCTTTGTTGAAGTCAGTGGCTCCGAAGGGATGTTAATCAAGTTTGGGAAAAGTAAAATCACACTATGGCTACCGGCCCTTTGTGCAGGGGAAACAGCGCCTTTCTCATACGTTAGGCAGAGACAATGCACGATGTCCCCAGAATCGCCAACCAATTTCCCTTCCTCCCAACAGGGGCACTTTTCCTAAAGCCATGAGAGCCGCATCTCAGAACAGTAGGAACGACAACAACAAAAAACCAAATGTGAGCCTTACCAGTTTCTCCTAAGGTAGCGAAGGAAAACAACCCCCCAGCTGCTCTAGGCCAGGGACCTGGGTGTCTTAGAGTCACTTCGGGGAGGGGACCGAGAACGCTGAAGTCCTCCTGCCCTCTGTTTGCCTTCTCCCCAGCAACCTCTCCCGGGATCTTGCTCACAAAGCGCTCTCCTATTCTCTAATCTCCACACAAGGAAACGTGGCACACACCGAATGACTTCGGCAGAAGCGACTCTCCTGGGGAGCCAGAGGGGAGGGGGGGGGGGGGCCGGGGGGTGTGCGCTGGCTTTCATCCCTGCCAGGCCAATCCTCAGAGAGGCATCGGCGACAGGACACAGGGCACCAGACCCCCAAACCCGGGAGTAGGGGGGCTCCCTCGCCATGGAGAGGAGCATTCCGAGCTCTGTACCCCCGACGCACTCCCCCCACCCCCAGACGCCACGCAGTATCTCCCAGGGATGGGAAAGGTGGCTCAGCCTCCAAGTTCCTCCGAGTTCTCTACCTCTCTTCATACTCCCTCCCAGAACAGAAGGATTTCCAGCAAGTTGTGCGGAGATGCGCTCCACGCCGCCCAGGCTCACCTAGCACTTTGAGCCCGGGACAACTGAGAGCAGCTGTTTGTTCTCCACGCACCCCCCACCCCGGGCAATGGAAGATACACTGAAATGTGACAAGAGGCAGATTCTGAAACATGAAATCGGGGATCTGCTCGCTCTACCCAAGAGCACGAGGATGACAGTCCACAAAACTGCGATTTTTCACAGCCAGATCTTAAAAACAGTAAGGAAAAGTCAACTGCTAAGTCCTAAGGCAGGATCCTTTTTCAGATTTACAGTTTACCTTCTTTTCCCCGGAGCACAGGGTTCGCCCTTGTATTTCACGGCCACAGTCTCACCTTATAAATCCAAATCCCCTCCTCACCGAAGACAAATACCTTCTATAGATTTCAGATAGGCTATAGCGAGCTGGCACGTCCCCCACCCACTCCCCTCCAGATTTAAAAGAGAAGACTTACCTTTTCTTTCTATTACATCATTTAAAACCCCCGGAACGAATAAATCAAAAAAGGAGACAAGCAGATGGCACCGTTCTACGTTTCGCAACGAGGGCTGTTTGCCTTGGAGTCATTATTTCTAAGGAGACGCCGCTGGGCTTGCGTCTCTGTTCGGCAGCATGCCATTTGGGCCTTTGAAACGAAATGAATCGGCTTCACACCACCGGCTCGAGCACATACTAACATTTCAGAATGCCCAAACAGGGCCATGCCGCCTCTTTCCGTAGTGACCCTGCACACAATCAGAGGTGACGGTTTGATGGATGAGTTTCCCGAGAGACAATGCAATCTGTGACATCATGGTGCTGTGTGCACCCCCTACCCAAGGCCGCCATCCAGCCTTTCCTCTCTCTCTCTCAGAAGAGAACTGCCGCTCCTTGGTGACAATGCCATCTCCCTAGCGAACATGAACCTGGGGCGCATGGCCAATGCGGAAACTTCTCTGTCCTTCTTAACTTCAGGTTACTGACTCTGCATTGCCGGGGGAATGGACACAGGACAAGATGCGTATCAGTTGCGGGGAGAAGCCAGGCAAAGCGAGACAAATGTGCAGAACTCCGGATTCTGAGTTTATCACCTGACAGCAAACTAGTAACCGACAAAAGGGACCTTTGGCTTGTTCAGTTGTATCGCTATTAAACACCCGCATGATGGTACCAATATCTTTCTGTTACACACGATTTAAGAGATTCTGCATTAAAACTGGATGGAAACAACCACAGCGATTTTAAGTGTCTGTATAAAGACTTTCAGACTTAACTGGAACTCATTTAATATCACATTTTTCTTGACTGTAAAGGATTTTACTTCTCCGCATTATCAGCTAATATACAGCTCTTGTATTGACCTTGGCCGTTTTGCTTTATTCTAGGTCTTAGTTATTCTCTGTACTAACATGTGTCACCTGTCTTAACATTTGAAATAATACTTGGCAAATCCATCCGTACTTTGAATACAAACTTACTTACAGATAAAAAGCTCTTATGACTCACATCACCTTTGTCCTTTTCACCCATTTAAGTTTTTTAGATGTTTAGCGCAAGGAGAGTAAAAAACCCAGAAGGGGGGCACCTGGGGAGCTCAGTTGCTTGGGCATCTGCCTTTGGCTCAGATCATGATCCCAGGGTCGTGGGATCGAGCCCCACATCGGGCTCCCAGCTCAGTGGGGAGTCTGCTTCTCCCTCTCCAGCTCCCCTTGCTTGTGTTTTCTCTCTCTCTCTCTTTCTCTCTCAAACAAATAAATAAAATCTTTAAAAAAAAAACAAAACCCAGAAGATATCTATATCTACATTCACAGGTACATCTTTTTCTTAAGATTTTATTTTTAACTAATCTCTACACCCAATGTGGGCTTCGAACTTACAACCCCCAGATCAAGAGTCACATGCTCCACCGACCGACCAGCCAGGCACCCACCCTCCATCCACATCCCACATGTAACATCCGTATCTATCTATCTATCTGTCTAGCATATCCATCCATCCATCCATCCATCAATCTACCATATCTGTTTCTCTCTCTCTCTCTCATTTATATCTATATCTGTATCTCCTATATCCATATATCTATCTAGTGATGAATGATCAGTAAATTTATCTACACAAAAATTAAAAAAAAAAAACTTTTGCATAACAAAACCCAGCATAAGCCAAGTAGAAAGAAATGACGAAACGGGACAGAGAGGGCCATCTCCTTCATGTTTAACAAGTGCCTAAACTTTGAAAAGAGAAAAACCTACCACCGAAAAGAAAAATGGGCTGTGGTTATGAAACACGGGAGACGTATAATTGATCCTGAAATGTACAGAAAGGTGTTCTTTCTCACTTCCAGTAAAATAAAAATGCAAAGTAAAAGCTATACCAAGATATTATTTCTTGCCTGACGGAGTAGCCTGATCCAAAGACTGGCCCCATACTCCGCTGGTGAAGCTCTGGGGAGACAGGCCTTCTCATAGGTTGCTGGGGGAGTACACAGGACTGCCACATATATGGAAGGATTCGGGCAATTGGTAGCAAACTGACAGACACATGTACCCTTCTGTCCAGCAATACCACTTCTAGGCATCTATGCCACAGAATCACCAGTATAAGCACAAACTGTCACCCATTCAAGCAAAATCATGGAAACGACACACGTGCCCCGCGGCAGCTGAGTAACCTGCAGCAGACCTGTGTAGTCAAGTCCTAGGCAGCTGCGGAAGGGAGCTACGGCTGCTAAGCCTGTCTGGACAAAAGCGCTGATATTCAAAGCAGAGCGCAGGAGAGGAAAGTGCAGCCGGAGGACTAGAAGTCTCTGCCTGTGCTTGTATTTGCAAAAGAAAGGAAGTCTGTTGGGGGGCGGAGGCTGGGTGGCTCAGTCGGTTAAGCAGTTAAGCGTCTGCCTTTAGGGTCTGGTCTCAGGGTCTCTGCATCAAGCCCCAAGTCAGGCTCCCTGCTCAGCAGAGAGCCGCTTCTCCTTCTCCCTCTGCCCCTCCCTAGGGTCATGCTCTCTCCCTCCCTCCCTCTCTCTGTCTCAAATAAATAAAGATAAAATCTAAAAAAAAAAAAAAAAAAAAAAGAAAGGAAGTCTGGAAGAGTGAAGGAAAATCTAATAAAAATAGGGTTTTTTAAGGAAAGGGAGTGACGGGGTGTAGAGGGAAGGAAGTGAGACTCCTCTGTGTTCACTTACTCTTTCCTGTCAGGGGTCGGCAAAGCAAGGCCTAAGGACCAAAAGGATCCTCAGCTTGTTGTTGTCAATAAAGTTTTATGAAGACACAGCCACGGTCATTCATTGCATACTATCTAAGGCTGTTTTCGAGCTCCAGGGGCACCGCTGAGTTGCCGTACTGAGGAGTGAACCACATGGCCTACCGAGCCAAAAATGTGTTCTATCTGGCCCTTTACAGAAAAAAGTTGCTGACCCCTACTCTGAGTGACGAGTTTTAGCATAATGCAAGAGGCAGCCTTAAGAAGATAGGGTAGACGTTCCTGGTTTCTACTTTAAAAGACCGTTAAGTCGAGGTCAGAGTACTTGTGTTCAAGTCCTAGTTGTCTCTGTCTGATTATTTAACTTCCCTGGACTTGCTTTCATCATCTACAGAGTGATGACTCTTTGGCTTTGTTATGAAGATTAAATAAAGCAGGAAAACAAATATGGAAGCACCTTGTAAACTCTAAACTACAATACCAACCTAAGATGATATTATTATTAATATTGGAGGGTGACAGGTAGTGCCCACACATATGTAATTAGTAAGAACATTTAATATTAGAATAGCCCCAACACTAAAACTTTGCAGAACTTAACATTAAAACATTGCCTTTGAACTTTTCTCCACTTAACATCTTTAGATTATAAGTATATCAGCTCTGGTCACACAATAACTCTCAGCTCTTGTCTGTTCTCTACAACCAGTCAAGCCATTGGACTGGTCATCTGACAATATTGACTCAGAGGTAAAACCCTACTCAAGGACTTCACACTGCAGTAGAATTATTTGGTCTTAGAAAGCTCTAGAAATTTCTATGCTTGAAGATATCTTTCAGTTTTTGCAATTGAAATTCATCTAATAAAGGTTATCTTACTATGAAGTGTGGTATATCAAGGTCTGGGATCCATCTGGGGGTTTTATGTGACAAATACATAATCAGACTCGAGTAAGAGACTCTCACCCTCTAAATTCATGTTTGCATAATCACTTTTTCTTCTTAATTTAAATATTTGAATGTATTAACTTTAACTTAAAAGCCAGAACTCCTTTTTGATAGAAATATCAGTGGTTTTTTCCTGTACTCAATGAATTTTCCTTTTCAGTTCTCAAATTTCTAGTGATTGATTTTGCCAAAGTATTTAAAATTTAACTATTGCTAAACTATACATATCTGTGAGCCTTTAAACTATATTAAAGTGAATTGTTCCAAACTTGCATCAGAATCTCTCAGGGGCGCCTCGGAGTGGCACGTCTTTGGATCAGGTCACAATTCCAGGGTCTCAGCAGGAGTCCGCTTCTCCCTCTATCCTTTCCCCCTGTTTGTGACCTTTCTCTCTCTCTCTCTTTCTCTAATAAATAGTCTTTTTAAAAAACAAAATAAATAAAATAAAATAAAGAAATTTTAAAATCAAATCCCTTAAAATATGCAGATCATCTGACCTGCATTTCTACTTTTGGTAAATAATATTTATACTCAGGAAATAATGCTATGCATACCATCCTGTACACACACACACACACACACACACACACACACACAATGTTTATATTAGGAACGCAACAACAATATCAAAACACTAGCAACAACAGAAAGGTCTAAAAGTTAGGCATCGGCAACCGAAGTTGCAATACGGTCATTCAAAGAAATATTGCTCTTCCTGGTATCCACCGCTGTGCAACAGACCACCTGGGAATTTGCCAACTTAAAACGGGCCACATGCATTTTTCTCCCAAGTTTGTGATTTTGGAAGGTCTCGGTGGGGACAGCCACTTCTGTTCTTTTTGGCCTCCGCTGCTGCGGTGTGGATGCTGGAGTCATCTGAAGACTCACCTACAACGTGGCTGGCAGTTGATGCTGGCTGTTGCCCGAGACCTTAGTGGGGGCTGTTGGCTAGAATTCCTACACGCAACCTCTCCTATGTGGGATGGGCTTCCTCAAAATGCGGTGGCTGGCTTCCGAGGGTGACTGTCCCAAGAGAGGGCTAGGCAAAAGCTATGGCACCTTTCGTGGTCTCTCCTGGAAGTCCTCTGGCCTCACTTCTGCTGGACTGAGGCAGTCATAGAACTTCACCCAGGTTCAGGGTAAGGGAACATAGATTCTACGTCTTGGTGGGACACGACAAGGTCCGGGGGTCGGGGGGAGTGAATAAAAGGTTGCTGTCACTATTTGTGGAAAGTACAATCTTTCTTGATTGTGCAGCCACTGGAAGGATATAGGAGAGCCAAATTTACTGACATGAAAGGACTTTCCAACGACAGTGAATGCTGAGTTAACAGAATAGCAAAGGTGACCCCATCCAGTAAAAGTAACACTGGCACATAATAGACACTCAATAAACATTTGTTGAATAAATCTTTGTATAGAAGTGGATTATGTTTTACATCTGTGTCTATATCGAAAATACTCTAAGAGAAACTACCAAAACATAAACATTGGTTATATTTCTGTAATGAGATTGTATTTCAGCTTTTTTGAGATAGTGATTTATATAGTATTTTCATAATGAATGCTCATAGAAAATTAAAAGATATTTCAAAATGAACCTCAGAGGACAATAATCTGAGTTGTCACAAAGGTTGACCTAATTCTTTTTTTTTTTTTTTTTTTTAGATAATTGAAAGCTAATTAGAATGCTCCTTGGCAAATCACTTTTTCCTTTTTCTACTTGTTAGGAGAATTTACTGTTTTGCTATCTATAAGTATTTAATTGATATAAAGTATTTAAGGTATTTAAGGGATATAAAAATAAGAATATTCTTTTTTGCTTATGATAACAAAAGAGTACCAGCAACATAACACATACTTTTTAAAAATTTTTTTCTTTTCTTTTTTTTAATTTACTTGACAGACAGAGATCACAAGTAGGCAGAGAGGCAGGCAGAGAGAGAGGAGGAAGCAGGCTCCCTGATGAGCAGAGAGCCTGATGCAGGGCTCGATCCCAGAACCCTGGGATCATGACCTGAGCCGAAAGCAGAGGCTTAACCCACTGAGCCACCCAGGCGCCCCACACATACTTTTCAAAAGTAAGATATTTCATTAAAATAAATATAATTTGCCTCCAAATTAGTCCTGGGTGAAAATAATAATAAATCCACATTTTATTTTTATATATTTTAAAAATATTTTATTTATTTGAAAGAGAGAGGGTGAATGAGAGAGAGAGCATGAGCTGGGGGAAGGGGAGAAGTCGACTCCTTGCTGAGCAGGAACCCTGACGTGGGGTTTGATCCCAGCACCCCGGGATCGTGACCTGAGCCGAAGGCAGTCGCTTAACTTACTGAGCCACCCAGGTACCCCTTTATTTTTTTATTTTTTAAAAGATTTTATTTATTTTGAGACACTTGGGTGGCTCAGTTGGTTGGGCATCTACCTTCGGCTCAGGTCATAATACCTGGGTCCTGGGATCAAGTCCCAACTGGGGCTCCCTGCTCGGTGGGGAGTCTGCCTCTTCCCTCTCCCTCTGCCCCTACCTCCTGTTCGTGTTCCCTTTGTCTCACTCAAATAAATAATTTAAATACTAATTTATTTTAATAAATTCACATTTCAATCACGGACATAGTAGGAGATAGTTCAATGCAGGTCAGGATATCAGAAAAGAAAAATTGTGATGTGCATGTAACGCATTATGATACACTATCAATACCTTCCCCCCAAACATTCATAGTTTTAAAAAATAAGTGAAAATACAACTTATTTTTGGAGGGAAAATTGCCAACATCTCATATAACAAGTACTTGGAAAGCACTGTTTAACCAAGATGTCAGGAATGACAGATGCATGGGCAAATTTGAATGTAGAACTTGCTCTTCTAGTACGAGAGACAGTAGTCAGGGTGTCGGGCATTGGACAAAGCTGGAGGAAACAAATGATCCTGATATAATGAGACTCATTGGTCTCACACTAGAAGGAGAATATGATTTTAACCAAACTCATAAACTGGTTTAATGGTCATCAGCTTTTAGTAAGCTTTGTCATGCTAGTCTTCACTTGCCGTCATTTCCTTTGACTTGACCCCAGCTGAAATCCAGAACACTTTCTCCTTAAGAGCCCTTACTTCAACCCTTGAAAAGTCACCCCTCTAAAAGAAGACATGGATGAACTCAGCCCCGATTCTCAAGAAACGAAAAGAAGTTCCACTTCTTTTTCATTACCACCCTGGGTAAAGACAATTCTTTCCGGAAGCTAGGGTCTCCTGTCCTCCTCTTAGGAATGGAATCCTTGTCCACTGGCATCCCGTGCACAGGCACACGTACGCACATACATGTACACTTTATTCATCCAGGGTCAGTCATTCAATTGTAAATTTAATCTCTCTCGAGCAGGCACTCTATGACGGGACATGTACTGTAGGAATGTTGGAACAGCAAGGTCCAGCCTTCCTGGAAGACCAGAACATTCTCTTCAAAAGAGTAAGTGCACTTCATCTTTCTAAAAAGCTCCCCCACTCCAGTTTGTGAGTAGTTGCTTTAATAAATGTTCACTATAGAAAATTTGGATCGTGTGTCAATTAACTGGAATTTAAATAAAAACTTGAAACATAAAAAAAAAGAAAATTTGGATATTAAAAAAAAACTAAAAAAAGAAATCACCTAATAATTTAAAACTAAAGCATTAGTCATGAT
>NC_081575.1:117120667-117153370 GCF_022355385.1 Mustela nigripes | reverse complement strand
ATACTGGATAGGTATATATTTTCACATCGGGTCTTTTAAAAAGTGTTAGCATTTTTTATCTTTAACAACTTCATGAGATATAACTTACATATCATAAAATGTATCCATTTTAAATGACTTTTAGTAAATTTACCCACTTCTGCAACCACTACCGAAAGTCAGTTTGAGAACATTTCTATTGTTGGCAATTTATTCCTCAGGTCCAGCAACTCCTCACTGTTTGTGTAGATGTGTCTTTTCTGGGCACTCGCTATCAATGGAGTCATAGAACACATGGTCTTCTGTGTGCAGCATTTTTCACTAAATAAATTTTGAGCATCGGCCCTATAGTGACGTGGCTCGTCACTCCATCGGTTTTTCCTGCCGAGCAGCTCATGTAGCTGTTTATCAAACCCGGCATAAAAACACTCCAAATTAACCATTTCTTTGGGGCTTCCTTTCTCTATGGAGTCTCTTGTGTCATGGAAAATTCACATTAAATATACACGGTTCCCTTGTTAATCTTTTGTTCCCAAGGGCCCAGCCGGTAACGAGCATAGAAAGGTAGAAGAAAAACATCTTCCTCTCTTCCAAGAGTATGTACATTTGGTTGATATTTATCAAGGGACTATGATGCGCAAGTCCACTGTCCTAGATGATGAGTTCCCTTTAATATAGAGGAAGGTAGCACCGCCCCTGCTTTCCAGGGGTTATGGTCTATTTGGGAAGGAAAAAACACTCAAACTTGAGGGAGTAATCCAGTGAGGAAGGGCTACGGACCAGGCAGTCCAAGTGGCGTCACAGCATAGAGGAGCAAAATCTAACTTCTGTGTTTTTGCGAGAACCTGCTTGGAACTCCAGAGTTGCTGAAAAGATTATCTTTTTTTTTTTTTTTAAGATTTTACTTACTTATTATTCAAGAGAGAGATGGAGAGAGCAGAAGCGGAGGCACAGAGGGAGAGGGACAAGCAGACTTCACGCTGAGTGTGGAGCCCCCTGTAGGGCTCAATTCCACAATCCCAAGATCAAGACCCGAGCTGACACCAGGAGCAGGACGCCCAACCTACTGAGCCACCCAGGCACCCTGGTAAAAAGGTGATTTTAAGCTGAAGACCTTTGAGATTCAACAGATGCGGAAGGAAGTCTTCTCCGAGCTTTCCTTATCTGACTAAAAGCAGAAACTTCTGGGCAATGAGGACGGCCATAAATTCCCACTTCAGAATGGCTTCTACTCCCAGGAGAGAGAGCAAGAGTAAACCTACCAGGAATCCCCTCTTGGGGAAGTGTCCTGGTCTTGGAGAAGATGGAAAGACCACCGGTACCCGCACAAGCAAACATGATCAGAAACGTTTTTTTCTCATCTGTTCTCCTAAAAGCCCATTTGACTTTCCTAAAGAAAAACCCTCCCACAGAAGTCTTTTTTCCCCACTCCATTTCCCTTAAGTGAGGTATGTAAACTCCAAATTCTAACCCCCTCCCCCGCCCCGTGAGTTAGCTTATTCTCAAGCCCTGCGCTGTGTCTATGCATCGCACACGTCATGAAACTCTGCCTGTTCTCTTGCCAATCTGCCTTTGATCAGTTTAAACGTGCAGGCCCCAATTCCTAAACCAAAGAGGGTAGAGGAAAGGCTTTTCCTTCCCAGTTTTTTTTTCCCCCCCCAGAAGAATCAACTTCTGTGAAGAACAAATGGGAATGAACCAGGTACGGTGGGAGGGATGGTGGAGAGCGTTCCAGGGAGAGAATCCTGCACAAAGACCAAGAAATAAGAGAGAACATCACCTGCGGTGACGGAGTTGAAAGCTCACCAAGGCTGAATGTGAGTTTATCAGAGGAACCATCTGATAAACTCACATTCAGCCTTGGTGAGCTTTCACGCATCCAACGTGAAAGCTACCAGCTCCACGGGGATATTGATCACTGAACACGTGGCCAGTCTAACGGAGTTAATTTGGTTTAATTTAAAACCGAAGTGTTTACCACTATTAAGTTTCTATTAACCACTATTCAGTTATTTAAAGTAACTCACTAGTAATTTTAAAAATATTGACTAGATGTTGAAATAACTTGGATTTGCAGTGAGAGACAATGGATCCTTAGAATCCATTTTATTTATTTAATTTTTAAGTTAATTACTAACTTTTAAATTTTGCTGCCTGAAAAATCTTAATTACAGATGTGTCTGGCACTGTATTTCTATCAGATAGTGCTGCTCTCCACCAGGAGGGCCTGGCAAGCTAGGGTAGGATTTGTTTGTAGGACAATGACATATCCAAAAATCACAACAATTACACCCAAGTACATCCCAGCCACTAACTGCTTTGCCTGGAACAAGCCGAAGGCTGAGCTTTGTCCCCAGCCCCCCAGCCGATCCAAGTGTTGTTTTGAAAACGGTTTTTCAGAAGTCATTACTAAAACAATTCTCACCTACTTTTACTTTCTTATTTGTTTACTACACCTCTGTCCATTTCAAGAGGGTGCAGGAACACCCACCAGGTTCCCAATAGCATTTATCCTATTTGTAAAAGAAACTGGAGGTTGGAGACTTAGTCTCCTTCAGAAATCTACCAGGTGGTTTTGCTTTTCAGTTACAAAAATTTGCTACTTCCTCTGAGAAATAGAAACAATGGATTAAGGGGGCTACTCCCAGGGGAAGAAAATGCTGACTTTGTTCTACAAAGGGACCCCACTGCCGGCCCTTAATGGTTCTTTACTGATCTTTCTAAGGATCAGCATTCAAAGGATTGGATCCCTGACCTCAGGGGACATTCCCTAAACTCCAATTACGAGTCCGGACAAAACCAAAGGAAACACTAAGAGAAACCAAAAGAAGCTTGGAGCCCGGGAATTTGGGGACGCGAACCGCCTCTCTTTAGCGGGAGCTTTCAAAATAAGGAGACCGAGGGAGATGATTTACACAGGACTGCCTGTGTCCACTCATCACTGATGACTCTCCCTCCCCCCCCACCATAAAAAATCCACTTCGACTCCAATAAAAAAAGAAGGGCTCAAATATCTTTGTGGATAATTCGGTGTATTTGTTGAAAAACCCAGAAGACTCTTAGGAATGGATCGAAGGTTTTGGTCTCTTTCTAACTCCTTTCCGGCGCAGCGTCTGCGGGTGTCCTGCGGTGGTGGTTTGTTTTTGGAGCCGTGGTTGGGAGGCGGGGGAGGGGGGGTGATGGAAAGCAGGTTTTCTCCACCGCAGCACTATTGACCCTTGCGGCTGGAGCATCGTCCGTTTCGGGCCAGTCTCGTGCATCACAAAATGTTTAGCAGCATCCTGGGACTTACTCATCAGAGGCCACCAGCAGCACCCACATCCCAGTCATAAGAACCAAAAATGTCACCAAACTTGGCTCCATGTCCCCTGGAAGGCAGAAGTGCCTTCCTCCTCCTCCTCCTCCTCCTCCTCC
This sequence comes from Mustela nigripes, assembly GCF_022355385.1. Classification (NCBI taxonomy): domain Eukaryota; kingdom Metazoa; phylum Chordata; class Mammalia; order Carnivora; family Mustelidae; genus Mustela; species Mustela nigripes. The sequence goes on along the minus strand of NC_081575.1, from coordinate 117,149,977 downwards.
TCCTCCTCCTCCTCCTCCTCCAGAGAAGCACTGATGTAACGAATCCCTTAAGACAGAGCATTTATAGAAACACGGACTTCAAAGTATTGATGTGGGTCTTCCCGGGTGCTTCTTACTCCTAAGTGCTATGATGCACACCTTCCATATGTGTCTTTCTAAAATCTTTCTGACGAGTTGGACAGTGGTGGAGAGAACACATTTGCCACTGAGCCGGGACCCTCTCTGGGCAGGCTGAGGACCCAGCCTGTTTGGAAGACCATTTCCCGTCCCGTATTGTCATTCTGGCTGGTGAGCCCTACCCCCATCCAATACAAACAGGGAAATGAAAGAGTCTCATAACACTGATTTGTGTTCGCCCTCGAATGAAAGAAAATGGAAACAATGATCCATCTTGGTTTTTCCAAAAGAGATCTCAGTGCAACATAGCTTATGTCTTGACAAGTGCACGAGTCTGGGCAGAGCATACCCATTTCCTAGGAAGGTACACTGAATGTATGGGAGTGTGCTGTTTCCAAAGTTGAACTAAAAGTGATTTAGAGAGGGGCGCCTGGGTGGCTCACTTGTTAAGCGTCTGCCTTCGGCTCACGTCATGATCCCACGTTCCTGGGATCGAGCCCCACATCGGGCTCTCTGCTCACCGGTAAGTCTGCTTCTCCCTCTCCCTGCTTGTGTTCCCTTTCTCGCTGTGTCTCCCTCTGTCAAATAAATAAATAAATAAAATCTTGAAAAAAAAAATAAACAAAGGGTTCTCGAGTGCAGTGTCCCCACTTCCACTTCCACCGTCGTATATCCGTTAGATAGATCCAAAGGTGCTATCTCCAAACATGTCACTTCGGCATAAAGATTATTTTGAGCTGAAGGCAACTGAGGGACAGAAAAAGCAGACACAGAAAAGCTCTCTACCCTCCTCTATCTGCTGAAAGGCAGGCCGTACATTTCCCTGTTTGAAGGGATCCCCCACCCCCCCCCCACCCCGCCCGGCCACTTTCCCCGATCAGGAGGAGGAGAGGGTGGGCACCAGCAGAGACAGCGCAGACTGAAATCGGCGCAGACCATATACTTGCCTTCTCACAATTTACTGCCCCTAGAAGCCTGAAACCCCTTTCCATTGTCCTGTCACTTCTCTACAAATTTACAGCCTTTAAAAACAAAACAAAACAAAACAAAACAAGGTTTTATTTATTTATTTGGGAGAGAGAGAGAGAGAGCGCACGAGCACAGAGGGGCTGGGGCCAGAGGGAGAGGGAGAAGGAGAGAAGCAGATTCCCTGCTAAGCGGAAAGCCCAGGAAGGGGCTGATAATCAGGACCCTGAGATCAAGACCTGAGCCCAAATCAAGAGTCGGATACTTAACCGACTGAGCCACCCAGGTGCCCCAATTTATAGCCTTTTGCTAAAATAGTGTATTAAGTCTCCAGGTCTGATAGCCTCTTTGAGGTTTTTACTACACTGTGAGCCCCCCTTCCCCGCCCCCCGCCCCGCCATATGCACGTTAAATAAACTTTTTTTCTTCTGTCAGTCTATCTTTTGTCCATTTATTTTGCAGGGTCCCAGTCACCGAACCTAAGAGGGTAGAGGACGAGGACTCCCACATGGACGTGAAACAGACCAAATGGACAGGTCATGCTGCTTTAATCCAAAAACGCAGCACTGCGATCTCCTGGCTAGAATCAACTCCACCAACGCTTTTATTCTACTGGCCGGCCTCAACCATTTTAACCATCACTAAAGAAAGAAATCTCTGGACAACCCTCCCCCTAGCTCGCTACACAGAGCTGCCCTGTAGACATGCAGCTCTGTCGCAAACTGAAGGCTGAAGCTTGGAGCTTTGCCCGCTTCCCCCCCCCCCCACCCTGGACTTAAACTTGGGGGCTCACGTGGACCTGTCGTTTTTTTTTTTTTTTTTTTTTCCTGTGGCCCTGTTTTGATAGGTGTGGCTGGTCTTTCCCCAGAGCAGTCACCTTGTCCCCTCCTCCTGAAAAATTATGGTGTACTTCTTGGCAGCGCGACACTTAGTCTGTGTGAGGCAAAAGAGATTTCTGGACATCACAGAGTCTCTAAGTCCAGTGACCACAAATACACCCTTTGAATGTGTTATAGAACCTGACACCAGGCGGTTTCTAGATTAGGTAAGTGGCTAGCTCGGTATTTTAATCAAGTTTTACTACAATACATTTGAAAGGTACATTTATCGTAGGATGTAGCGAAAACTGTTATAATGTTCCTGATGCTTAACACATTTTCTATCTCATGGACTGTGGAAAATACGAGTACAGGAAACAGGGTCAAAAGAATTTTTTAACAAGTTCTTTACATTTAGGAAAGTGGGGATTTCAAAAAACAGATTAAGGGAGGCAGCTTTGAGCTCTCTTAAGGAGAGAACTGGATTTGCCTTGGATGGAGAGAATTAAAAGAGAATCTGTATTTTTGACTAAACGATTAGGGGGAAAAAAAAAAAAAAACCAACCCAGGCCACAGTTACTCTGTGCTAACATGAAGTCTACATGTGCAACAGTGGTGTTCTTTCCCCCACCAGTGGGAAGAAGGAATTTGTCGAGCTCAGCATTATGTTTTTTTAATGCCGTCTCCAAACAAACTGCCTTGAAAGGACAAAGACAAAAAAGTCATTTCTTTAGACAACGAAAGAGTGGCCTGCAAGCCTGGACACAAACCCTTGAGAACGCAGTGCTGGAAATTCCTTTTTTCTTTTTTTTTTTTTTTTTTAACGTAAAATCCAGAACAGGCAGACCATTAAGCTGGAAAAAGAAATTAATATAACCTCACAGGCAAGCAGAAAAGCAAATACTCACTCGAAAGCAGCCACTGTTGATGCAAGCAAAGGTTAGAGCAACAAGCTACTTCCTAACAAAGTGTGAATCCCATTAGTGCCGGAGTGCTAGCCCTCCTTAGTCCTTCCATCGAAGCCAGAACAGAGCTCGGTCAGCTTTTACCTCCATCTGCATCTCAAGGCTGGTAAACAGGACCCATGGAGACGTGCAAAAATGGTGAAGCCATTCAAAAGGCATCTTCGGCTTCGTGTAAGACGCTGACATAAGCACAATAGGGCCGTGGCCTAAGTCCGCCCAAACACCCCTTTAGCATTGCTTAGGTGGACAAAATAGGGAGCTGGCCTCCCCCAGTTTCCCGGCTTGCCCTGCGGCCCCCATTGTCTCTTCCCGAGTACAGTGATGCCATTTCACGATTGGTACATTAGAAACGAAGCACTTGGAAAAGTTTCTTTGCGGAGTAGTTCAGAATTTAAACTGTTCCATTTAAAGAAGAAGAAGGGGAAAGTGGAGGAGATGCGGCAGCAGTTGAAAATGTAAAACATCTGGAAGTTATCAGAGACTCACTTATTCGTGTGCCCAATACCCAAGTGATGGACTAACTTAAACACCGTAGACCAGTGGACACGGATTGTTCATTACAGTGGCTCATCTGCAAGGGTCTGTAATCTAAATCCTTGCATTTGTTTTTTTCTGTACCAAGATCTGTCTAGTATGTCTCCTAGGCCGGATTGTGTCATTGCGCGGAACCAAATAAGATCACAAAATGAAGTTACCTATTCCCTTGAAGAAAAATCCAATGTAGGGAAAGTTCATACGCTTGCAAAGATTTTCAACATGGTTGCAATCAAGTCATTTTCCAATTGTATAAGTAAATAACATTGACCACATGAAATATTCTGCCAGAAGTACATAGCTGCTATGATTTCTTTCTAAAGGTGTAAAGCTAAGTGTTCAAATTTGCAATTATTGAAGTTGGGTTTTGGTAATGAATGTGGGCGGTGAGCACGAAGGATATCCTTCTGATTCCCAACTGCACAAAGCTGTACCAACTTGCCAAGAATGAGGAAATTAAAAAAAAAAATCCACTGGAAATAATATTTGGTTGTTCACGTTAGCACTGAGGACGACTGTGGTTTAGAAATTTCCCCCTTTTTAATTACAATGAGTAAACTATGTTGCCAAGTCTCTTTGGGCAGCTCAATTTTCATCCTAGCCTACTCCCTGAAAATGAAGCTGTCAAGAATCCTAAGTTGAAACTGCTTTTTTGAAAAGAGTGTTTATTATGGTATGTCTCCCCAAATCATGGAGAATCTGTTCAGAAAGATACATCTTCATCAAACCATGTTCAATGCATGGTTTTATTATTTAAAGTGAAGACGAGCCATATGAAAAGTTCTTTGAGATTATTTCAATCACATATGCACCGAGAATTATTTTAGTTATCTTGCTTCGTCTTTGAGTGTACACTGCTTTCAGAATCCATGACTGAACTGAATAAACACTATTGTGTGTTTTTTTTTTAATTTTATTTATTTGACAGACAGAGATCACAAATAGGTAGAGAGGCAGGCAGAGAGAGAGAGAGGAGGAAGCAGGCTCCCTGCCGAGCAGAGAGCCCAATGTGGGACTCGATCCTAGAACCCTGAGATCATAACCTGAGCTGAAGGCAGAGGCTTAACCCACTGAGCCACCTAGGGGCCCCACTATTGTGTTTTTTTGAAGGCAAACTCGAGTTTGCACCAATACAAATTCTTTCCCAACATTCATTTAACCACCAGGAAAGTCTGTCGGTAGTTATCAAAAATTCTATTGGACAGTTTATTCATCTAGTGTTTTTTTTTTTAGGTAATTCTACCCCAACATGGGGCTCAAACTCATGACCCCCAACATCAAGAGTCATATGCTATGAGGTGCCTGGGGGCCTCAGTGGGTTAAGCCTCTGCCTTCGGCTCAGGTCATGATCTCAGGGTCCTGGGATGGCGTCCTGCATCGCATCGGGCTCTCTGCTCGGCAGGGAGCCTGCTTCCCTCCACCTTCTCTGCCTGCCTCTCTGCCTACTTGTGATCTCTGTCAAATAAATAAATAAAATCTTAAAAAAAAAAAAAAGAGTCATATGCTCTACTAACTGAGCCAGCCAGGCACCCCTAACGGAGAGTTTATTCTTTTCTGCAATTAATGCATGTTAGGGACCAAACATTTTTGTCTCTCCCTTATTCATTTCATATATTGAACCCCTAATCGCTAACATGACTGTATTTGGAGATGGGGCCTTTATGAAAGCCATTAAATTTGAATGAGGTCGTAGGGCAGGGGCCTGACCCAAAAGGGTTAGTGTCCTTAGAAGAAGCGATACCAGAAAGCTCTCTCTCCTGTTCTTCCCCACCCCCGGCAAATGCAAGCACTGAAGAAAAGCCTTGTAAGGCCACATTGAGAAAGTAGAGCCTACAAGTGGGGAAGAAAGGCTTCACCAGAAACCAGATTGGCAGGCACCTCAATCCTGATCTCGGCCTTCCTAGCTTCCAGAACTGTGAGAAAGGAAATTTCTGTTGTTGAAGTCACACAGTCTGTGGTATTTCGTTATGGCAGCCGAAGCTGACTAATACGACGAACAACATAAAACTTAATCGTACAAATATATTTTACTTGGAAACTTATCACTACAGCAGGATTCCTAGAGCAAGCACAAAGTGTACTGGGATTCAGGAAGAAAAAGTCACCAAAAATCACATCATCAACACCTTTAGCCGCTAAATTTATCATTATTTCTTGCTGAAATGGTACAGTTTGCAATATCCACACAATTAAATGTGATATTTAGCTACTACTATATGGGCTCAGTAAGCAACGGCAGAACGTAAGGACATAGTCACAAGTTCATGATACCTAGAGTCTGTTTTTTAGCCATCAGAGCCGATGTTTAATACGTCTTTTCTGCAACACAAAATTAAGATGATGGGCAATTCACAAACTAAAATAAGACGTGGCCTAAGAATTTTAGAGGTGCTTTGAAGACTTGCTTACAATACAGTTTTCTCATTTTAAAAATAAGACCCCAATGGGGAAACAAGTTAAATGTCCATCAACTTGTGAACAGATAAATAAAATGTGGTCTAGCTATGCAATGGAATATTATTCAGTAATAAAAAGGAACAGATTACAGATATATATAATGTGATGAATGTCAAAAACATTATTTTAGGGGCGCCTGGGTGGCTCAGTGGGTTAAAGCCTTCGGCTCAGGTCATGATCTCAGGGTCCTGGGATCAAGCTCCACATCGGGTTCTCTGCTCCATGGGGAGCCTGCTCCCCCCTCTCTCTCTGCCTGCCTCTCTGCCTACTTGTAATCTTTCTTTCCCTGTCAAATAAATAAATAAAATCTTTTTTAAAAAAAAAACATTATTTTAAGTGAAAGAAGCCAGCTACGAAGGACCGTATATTGGATGATTCCATTGACAGAAAATGTCCACAAAACGCAAATCCACAGAAACGAAAGTAGATCAGCGGTTGGCAGGGGCTGAGGGCGGGAATAGGGAGTAACTACTGGTGGGCAAGTGAGATCTATTTTTTAAGTTTATTTATTTATTTATTTATTTAGAGAGGGAGGGGGGCAGAGGAAGAGGGAGACAGAGAATCTTAAAGCAGTCTTCACACCCAGCATGGGGCTCGATATCACAATGATGAGATCATGACCTGAGCTGAAATCAGGAGTTTGATGCTCAACCAACTGAGCCCCCCAGGCACCCCAAAGGGGATCTTTATGGGTGATGGAAATGTTCTAAAATTGGATTGTGATGAGGGTTCACAACTCTGTAAATTTCCTAAACATATTGAATTGTACACCTAACATGAGTCAATTTTATGGCATCTAAATTATATCTCAATAAAGCTGTTTTGCAAAAAATGATCACAAATGGGCTTTGAAATGCTGAGAAACACACCCTCGGTGCCCCATTCAGTTTCGATGAAAACCCAAGCCAAACTTTGCTAAGGTTTGGTAGCATCATGAGGTCAAAACCTCAGAAGACTCAGATCTTCCTTCAGATTTGTCAAAACTGTAGACAGATTTGGACCTGGTCTACTAACATGTGTTTTTTTATCTTTCCACTTTCAACCCGAAACTGAGAAAAGGGGAAAAAACACAGTAGGTGTTTCTCTAACTTTGCTTTTGAGTTTTCAGTGATGAATTCTGGCCTATATAAGATCAATTTTTTTTCTAAATTACAGTAAACATTTTCTTCTACATATGGCAAATTGCAATGAAAGTGTCCCGTTCGACTACTGAGAGAGATAGGTGACCATTTTTAGAAATAACGTACTGTACCTTCTTTTAAGATTCCAAGCCTCTGGATAATTTGTGCATTGCCAAGAATTTCCAATAGCCATTATCCCTAGCCAGTTGTGTTTCTCTTGAGATGACACTACGTTGCTCATAGTGTGCTCTTACCGCCTTCCGGTACAGTACCCATCCGCACGCGTGCACACACACACGCGCGAGTTCACACACACTGACTTTTACCTTTAAACCTTGGCTCACCCTCCTGCCTTGCAAAATTTAAACACCGGCTCCCGGGTTGAGCTAGAAAGCCGGCTTTCCCGAGCACTCCTCCTTTCCGGGGGAACTGTCCCCTTTCAGACTCAGGCACGGCATCATCTTCTCTGGAGCTCCTGCTCGACTTTCCCACCAACGACTTCGCTTTTCTTCCTCTCGGCACACGGAGCACCCCACGTCTGGGAACTTCCCTCTCCAGCTGGACTACTCACATCAGACTGTGACTACGTGGGGGGCTGTCTCTGTCTCTAGATCGGACGGAACGAGAATAATAAGGTCTGATACATCTATCGATCCTCAGGGCTCAGGGCAGAGCTGGGTAGGAAGAAAGCAGAGAGAACACGAGGGAAAGGGGATGGTAGGGAACGGACGGGAGGGGAAGGGAGGGGGAAGGAAGGACCGTTTGTTAAGAGTTCATGTGGAGGGGCGCCGGGGTGGCCCAGTGGGTTGAGGCCTCTGCCTTCGGCTCAGGTCATGATCCCAGAGTTCTGGGATCGAGCCCCGCATCGGGCTCTCTGCTCAGCGGGGAGCCTGCCTCCTCCTCTCTCTCTCTCTGTCTGCCTCTAAGTCTACTTGTGACCTTTGTCTGTCAAATAAAATAAAATCTTTAAAAAAAAAAAAAAGAGTTAATGTGTGAAGAGTGACCGGTGATTGCTTTCTCTGAATTCCCTCCATTAGAGCACTTCATTTGCTTTTGCACAGTCTGGCTCAGTGAGCAGAAAAGAAGAGACTGTCAGGACACTACAACCTTTCTAGCTCAACCTTTTCTCCTATCGCCACCCTGATGAGACTCAAACCACTGTTGCCCTTCACCTTGGGACCATTTCTCCTGTTACTGAAGGGAAGAGACTAATGACTCGGAGGGAGAGTGCCATCAAGAGGGAATCTATGTCCCCAAAGATTCTGCCTGTCTGCTCACCCTGAAAATGCTTTGGAATCTTCCGGGCTTATGCAGGCAAAACAAAACTCTGAAGTTCGGGGCAGGGAGAGAGATGTCTGGGTACTGGAGGCTAGTGGGGTGGCAGAGAAAGTGAACTTTGGACTCTGTAGGCACATCCTAACATTAGACCAATTTCCCCAGCTCCTAAGGGACAGCCCGGGCAGTGCGGCGGACAGCTCCGATCCCCACTGTAGTGGTAATGGTAATAGAGAATGCTGCTCTGGATTACGGGAAGGTTTGCCATATCCGACCTCACTGGGTCACCCAGAATAAATACAACTTCTGGCACAATTTGTTCCCATTTTAAAGACGAAGACACAGATTCCAGGAGGAGATACAATCTGCCCAAAGTAATAGGTAGATATAACAGTCATAGGTAGAGAGGAATAGCCAGTGATACACGGAACCCGCTCTCCCCAGACACTTGCCACTTTCCTTCAGATGTTGTCTGTTTCCGCCTCCATTGTCTCCCTTCTGTGAGGACCCCCCCAACCTCCAAGGGCAGGCTCCTCCAAACTCCTTCCTTTCCAAATTTTTCTTCATTGCACTTACCACCTATTTATTTATTTAATCTGAGAGAGAGAGAGAGAGAGCATGAGCAGGGGCGAGGCACAGAGGGAGAAGGAGAAGCAGGCTCTCCGCCGGGCAAGGACCCCGGGATCGTGACCTGAGCCAAAGTCACTGAACCGACTGAGCCACCCAGGGGTCCCGCACTGACCACCTGCTAATCACTACACAGCGCATGCATCCATTTTCAGATTGTCTACCCATCCACATTCCGCTCCTCAAGATCTAAATTTTACAAGGACAGTCATTTTTTTTCTCTTTCTCCGTGGAGGGCTCTAACCCTGGCCTGTAGACCAGCAGCCGGCATACAGAAATTTCTCACCAACATCTGTTGCATAAATAAAGGATTCAACAAGGTCTCTGCTGTCTGGGTCTGCAACTTCTCAACTATATTTTCAAAAGATATTATATCGTTTCGTATTCCACTTGTTAATTATATTCTATTCTCTGGCTTTCACCAGTTTCAGTTGTGAAATTCAAGTGTCCTACCAAGTTCACTAAAGCCAATAGTGCCTTTGGAATATTAAATTTGTAGAAAATAGCATAAAAATAATTGTCAAAGCTTGATACAATGTTAAATGTTCTATGTGCATGTATACTACAAATCTAGATTTTCCCGTTTCTGATAATTAGAACTGTGATACACTTCATGTAACTAAAATAAATACTCTCTATGTGCGATTATATACTAGGAGCTCTCAACACTGAAAAGCGATATGCTCGTTTAGCTCTAATTATCTCTCTATTTTATTTTTTAAAAATATTTTATTTATTTGACAGAGAAGGAGAAAGAGCACACACAGGGGGAGCAGCAGGCAGAGGGAGAGGGAGAAGCAGGCCTCCCACTGAGCAGGGAGACCGATGTGGGGCTCGAGCCCAGGAATCATGACCTGAGCGGGAGGCAGATGCCTAACCGACACAGGTGCCCCCGTATCTCTATTTTAGGCAGAATGCTTAGGCACCCTCTGTGCCTGGACTGAACATGAGAGGCCTCTGAAGAGTAGAAATAGTTGCCTCACAACTTTTGCAAAATGTGTCGACTTCGACAGTGTGCTTCCTTGGGTTGCTTCCCATTAAGAATGTCATGAGACCAAGAAAATTTGCCACCATAAAGCCTCTGAGATGTCCTGTATAAAGATACCTGTGTAACTGTTCCAGAGTTTCCTTAACTTATGGTACCACGGGCCCGCTGCGTGGGCACATCTGGAATAGCTCACTCTGAGAAAGCTGGCTAAAAGCAATTTCTTAAAATTCCTTTATTACATCCTACACCAAATACCCCAGCCGCCCTCATATTTGGTGGAAGAAGGGAGGGGGAGGGTAAGAGGGAGAAGAAAAGAGGAGCGGAGAGGAGGAGAGCTTAAAATGAGATAAGCTTTGCTCCTAATGACTTCTTTCCCTTTGGTGCAGTCAAAGTAGTTCCTTTTTGGGGGCGCCTGGCTGGCTCTCGGAGTGGGAGATCAAGAATGTGGGACTCCCCGATCTCAGGGTGTGAGTTCCAGCCCCACGTTGGGTGTAGAGATTACTTAAAAATGAAATCTTTAAAAAAAAGTCATTCCTTTTTCTTTTAAAATCAATACATAAAGACTAAATTCCAGTTTTATTTCATCTCTAACGTCTGACGAATGGCCATGTGTTTATCCTACTATAAATCACTAAAACAAATCCATTGCCAAAACATCTCTTAAATATATTTTGGAGGGCTGTTGTAATATATCATTTTTGTTGATAGACTAGCTTCACCAAAAGCATATGGTGCCAGTTTCACAGGCAAAGACGACGTAAACGGGCTTCTTCTTCTTCTTCTTCTTTTTTTTTTTTTTTAAAGATTTTATTCATTTATTTGACAGAGAGAGATCGCAAGTAGGCAGAAAGGCAGGCAGAGAGAGAGGAGGAAGCAGGCTCCCTGCCGAGCAGAGAGCCCGACGCGGGACTCCATCCCAGGACCCCGAGATCATGACCCGAGCTGAAGGCAGTGGCCCAACCCACGGAGCCACCCAGGCACCCCCGTAAACGGGCTTCTTTAAAACCAGGGCCTAGGGAAATATTTAGACCAACCCCTCCCAATCTCCGCCCAGCAACTTGTCCAGCAGGCGCAGTAACCTTCCCATCAGTCACCTCGCTTGTTGAAGCGGTCGCAAAGTCCTGTTTCTGCTGTACTACTTCTACTTAACTTGACATTCACAAAGTGCATTTAGCTCTAGGCTTCATTTGTTATGTCATTCGCAGGTCAAAACTTTTCTTATGAATTTTTTTTTAAGATTTTATTTATTTATTTGAGAGAAGACAGTGAGAGAGAGCATGAGAGGCGAGAAGGTCAGAGGGAGACGCAGACTCCCCATGGAGCCGGGAGCCCGATGCGGGACTCGATCCCGGGACTCCGAGACCGTGACCTGAGCCGAAGGCAGTTGCTTAACCAACTGAGCCACCCAGGTGCCCCGAAATTTTTTTCCTAAGGAAAAACACCGTTCCAGTGAGAATGCAGGGACTAACACGTTGCTGCTCGGAATGGTGGCTGTTGTTAGCAAAGCATCCCAGGAAATGGCCAGAATGGTCCCCTACCACTGCCATCACCAGCAGCCCGGCCTCCCTAGCCTTTATGACACGCCAGACCCTTCCAGTCATTGTGATTTGGTTTTGTAAAGCTCGCAAAACTCCATCAAGCTGATGTAGCACGTGACACTGTCAGTCAAAGTTAAAACAGAATCCAAATGTCACTGTACCAACAAATATTGCTAAAAAAGGGGGGACAAGTTGAGAAATAATAAACTTAAAGACTGAGAGAAAGAAAGGAAGACAAGAAAGATTATAATCACTTAGCCTCCTTTCCTTTACAATTTTTTGTTTTGATTCTCAAAACATTGTTAAATTTAATTTGCTAAATCTTGTTAAGCATTAGATGGATGTTGGATAAGCTTTAACAGGAAATTTAAGGCTTTATTAAATCCTTTTGTTACTATGAAGTCAACGTAAGTTTCATAGCACTATGGGGTGACTTTTTCTGCATCTTAAAAATTGAGGCAGCTACGAAAACTGTATCGAGGCAAATAAACTTGATTTCTCCCAGGCAGCATGACAGTTGGTTTGCTCAGAGAAATCCATACTACCGTTGCCAGGAGCCCTGGGTCAGGTATGACCACAAAAGAAACAGACGCTAGTACGTGATTATAAGAAACTTAGAACCCAGTAGATAAAACAGGACAGGCACAAAGTTACAGATGAATGGGTATTTCTCCTTTCTGGTAAGCCTAATATTTGCAACTTTGATTTTCAAGGCATGGCACAATATGGGACCAACGATTTTATAACCTTCTGAATGTGTTGGCCAGAGTACATTATATGCTAGATAAAAGCTGGGGAAAGTGCGATATTGCTACCCAGTTCAATAAACATTGTCAATACCACATGAAAGAAGCTTTGTAGAGCTGAAAGGGATTACCTTCACACCCTTTGATTTTGTGGAAGATAGTGGAGTTTCAGGAGGTTCGTAAAGAAGCCAGTGTGTCGTGATGGAGAGAGCCTGGGCTTTGAGGTCTTCGAATTCCCACGTTGCTGTGTGCGATCTTGGGCGGGTCCCTTGACATCTCCGAAGCCCAGTTTCCTCTTCTGTGACTCGGGAACAAAAAGCCCTCCTCCATAGATATTGTCCAGAAGATGAGAAAAGGCACATGAGAAAAGCCCAGGAAATGCTGGTTCCTTTATTCTTCGTCCTGACCCACGTTCATCTTTATTGAGGGCATTTCAGCCACTGCGCTGGGCGTTCTCTGTTCTTCATCTCATTTAATCTTTACAACAGCTCCGTGGAGGTGCTACTCTTAGTCTCCCCAGTTTGCAGACGAGAAGACTGAGACCTAGCAAGGTAGACTGCCTTGCTCAAGAACACATTCCTACTGAGCAGCGCAACTACGATTCTCCTCCAAATCCTGCCCTCTCCACTCACTAGCCAAGTATGGCCCTGCCGGCTGATCTGCTAACGGGGAGGGGGCTCAGTCCATTATTCATCGGGGAAATATTACTAAGTACTCGTACGTTTCAGGCACTTTATGGACTGCTGAAGATGCAACGAGGAGTGAAAACCGACCGGGCCCGAGCCCTCCCAGAGCTCACAACCCAACCCAGGGGTTCCGGCTTCGGTGCTCTTGGCATTTGGAGCTGGACAATTCGTCGCTAAGGACGGCCATCCCGTGCACGGTGGGACGTGAAACAGCATCCCGGGCTTCCCCCAGCTAGCTGCCGGTAGCACAGCAGCCCGTTCCCCTCCAGCTGTGACAACTCATAATGTCCAGATGTTGCCAAATGTCTTCTGGGGAGGAAAGTGCCCTGAAGAAGAGCACCGCTCTGGTAAATACAGTATCCCGGGTCTTACGCATAAGGACTTGGGGAACTCCTCCTACTCTACCTGAGGCTTTCTAAGACACCCAGTCACCCAGTCTCTCTTTAAAAAGCAAAAAGCCCCAATCATCTGCCATAATTCCTGACATGTGACTACCACCTCATCAGAAGTTTCCACATGGTTCTGTGGAAAGCTTTCTTGGTGGAACTATTTCTGCTTCGGAAAAGGAAGTCCATCAAACTTTCTCTATAGAAATACATCATAAAAAAAAAAGAAGTACACCGTAGAGATACGTTTTATAGTTAACTTACCTGAAACAGGGTTTACCATAAATTACTATGCTTTCCAAAACATTAAAGGGATATGAAGACTTAGTGACGCATACCATCACAGATAATATTTATAGCTCTCTAACTGGGTGGGGGAGGAAAGCATTGACTTTGGGGAGCCTAGAATCCAGGGTTGATGGGTTCAGCATCTTCAGGTTTATCATGATATTTCCAGGTCATTGGTGGGATTAGTCCTGGTAGGTTAACTGTTGCAATCCAGAAATTACACAACAGTCCCACACGGATGGTCCTGGGATTTCCGGACTTCTGGGATGCTCCTCTCTACACTGAGATTCAGGGACCCAGGCTCTGCCAACTTTATGGCTCTGCTTTCTTGTGGGTATTTGGAATTTTCACAGAGTGCAATGCAGGTGGTGGTGGTTTACAGACCATGACCAGAATCCTGATATCCCATCAATAAGAACTCAGTTACATGACAGCGGCTCTCTGTAAGGGACACTAGAAGATGAAATCCAGCGCCGTGTCCAGGAGGGAGAGGAGGCCTGTTTGAACATAGAGCCATTCTTGGCCAATACGGTCAAAATGATTTTCATTGCCCAAGAGCCATACACTGTCTAATTTTCTGGTTTATAAAATCGGGATATCATGTACTTTATAAAGGTTCTGTAAAGACTAAGGAGAGATTTGTAGTCTCCATTCTTCCCAAAGACTTTGTGCTATGTATGCTTCCGGAGAATAATACACTTTGCTAATTTATAGCCCCATTATGAATAGACAACATTCTTAATCCCTGGCAGACATCCTGATGTGGTCAATCCGTTATCATTCATTAAGAAAAGGCAAATGTGCTATGCAGTACAAGTTCATGTCCCCCAGCGATAGTGTAATATTTTCTTTTGCTCTCAATGTGTGAATTATTAAAAATAAGCTAGCTACAATGTCATCATTTTTGATTATATCAAAAACGAAGGCAGAGACAGGACTGCTTCCAATCTGTGAAGTTATTTAGCATTTAATATTCCCTTTGGGAAATCAATATGGTTTGAGGGAGATTATTTATATACCACTAGTCAAGTGTGGTTTAAATAAATGCACTGTGTTGCTAGAGTTATGTGAATGAATCTTTCAATGTCAAGACCTTACTATTGAATAAAGAGATATAATCATAAATCAGCTAACGGGAAAATGGTTAGGAGAAATTATCTGGTCATTTTACTGATGTGGATGAATGCTGAGGTTCTGTTTTCTAGCATTTATTCAAATTATAAATATGAATGCCTGGGTATTGTATGTCAAGATATTAACATTTACTAGTTATTTAAAATGTATATTCTATGAAATTAAATTTATTTCAGGTGGTGAAGTGTGGGCTGGTCATTCAGACATGTATAAATAACACCTGTGTTTTAAAACCAGTTAGGTAAGGGGCGCCCGGGTGGCTCAGTCGGTTGAGCCTCTTCTGCCTTTGGCTCAGGTCATGAACCCAGGGTCCTGGGGTCGAGCCCCGCATCGGGCTCCCTGCTCTTTGGGAAGGCTGCTTCTCCCTCTCCCACTCCCCCTGCTTGGGTTCCCTCTCTCGCTGTGTCTCTCTCTGTCAAATAAATAAAATCTTAAAAAAAAAAACAGATAAAGAAATAAGTAATTAAATCACAACAAAGTAATCTCAACTTTTAAGTCGTCAGGATACATTCTTCATAATTCAGGAAACGAATTCGGTTCCTTCCAAGTTTGATGGAGGTTTGGAGCAGAAGAGGATGGTTGGTAGGTCAGAAAGAAGAAGGGAAATGGACAGACGTCTAGGGGCTCTGAGCTCCCCAGATTGCTTTAATTCTCCGTAAGTCACTCGACTCCTATCAGAGAGAAAATCCACGTTCCTGGGAGATATGAGAAGAAAGTGCAGCTAAGGAGACTGACTTCTCCAAAGCTATCCTGAGGCTATCTGGGGAGTCAGAACCTTCGAGCCTCGCTTTCAACAGAAGGCCGCCCACGGCTTCCCTTTTCTGCACTTAGCTGTTTCTCAGACAACAGATATGCCCTGCTTTCGATAAACAGAACACGGGGCCAGAGGGATAAATTCATGGGTCATTATTAAATTTACGATGGGATTCCACACCTCACCCCAATGTTCCCTATAAAACATATTTTCGGTTGAGTCAAACTTATTTTTCACATATTTAGGCTGAACATGACGAAACTGTTAATATCCGACCATTTTGACAGGCAAAGGCAAGTTTTCAAGGTTAATTTAAGGTTCAGTTTTCCAGGAACATATCCTTGGTACAAAGTAAGATACACCCTGCTGACAATCCCAGCAATAAATCGGATGGCGAAACAACGGAGGAAAAGAATTCAAAGCCTTTTTCGAGGTAACTCAAAATCTCCACGATTCTGACTCCCAACACTCCCCAATGTGAGTACTCAGAGCAAATGTTTAACCTAAAATCTGGCATTGCCTGGTAACTGAACGATGAAGACCAGTCAGTAGTCTTCAGAAACAGAAGTTGTTGGCCGATGCTATCTTGGTTTGTCCGTGTGAGAAGTACCACGTGTGCGATGAAGGGCAGGGTCAGTATCCTGGAGTTCTGGGTCTTTAAAATCTGGGAGAGCCAGAACAGCAGACGGCGGGCAGGTTGGGCGAGTTTTGCCCTTGCTGGCTCATTTGTCTAAGAAAGAATCTGGTGACTTGACAAGTTTCTGGAAGTGGAGGAAAATTATTTGAGTGAAGGCAGCCAGAGGCAGTTAGCAAATTCTGACCACCGTCATAGTTGTCACCCACCGAAATTTAAACTCGAGTCCAAATTTATACAAGTGGGTTCACTTACATGGTACAGAAGTCATATGCTATTGATTAACGATCACTGGGTCCTTTCTTCTGAATCCTGCCCATTTTCGGATGGCACGGCGTTTTGGTAGCTGGGATCCTCTTGTGATAGGTTACAAGAGCCAGGTAAGACTTTTTGATTTTGTTCTAACTCAGGATACTCATCTTTAGCTACCGTGACGATTCTGATTCAAAAGACAAACTTCAGGAAAGGAAGTGAAAAAGTCAGAAAGTCTGGAGAAAGTTGGAGGAGGGAGTGTGTGTGCGATGTGGGGAGTGAGGAAGACAGTGGATTCTTCCTTTTTTTTTTTAAAGTGATTATTCATTTCTAAATGAGACAGCTCAATTTAACTGCCCCAAATTTATGGGTCTAACCATTGGGGAAGATTATGTGTCTGGAGTCCTCTGGGGAAAGAAGCTACCTGGCGGTCCAGCGTTCATGGTCAATTGTTATTACAGGTGTGGGAACTTGTTGCCGGCAGGGAGAGAATTCCTGGGGCAGGAAATTCAGGTGGGGTTCACTGATGGGGTGGCTGGGAGGCAGCCAAAGCTGTGTGCCAGTGAAGGGTTTAGGTAGCTCCCGGAGCTAGTGTTCTCTGTTCTGTTTTAGAAGAACGCAGCGAACTATTATCTGTCATTATAGAAATGTAGGACAAATTTTATGTGTCCACAGAATTTATTTTGCCCAGAATTGCACCAAACTAAGAAGCAGCCAACTCTTCCCTCTTTCTAGAGTGATAAGATTATATTGTATTGTATTCGTTAATAAGTTGCAAAAGTACATAATCATGTAATTAATAAGTCATACAAATTAATGAGTACATTAGTTATCAGGCAACAATTATGTCTTTGCAACCAAAACCTGTGTATAGTGAAATGATTTATCTAAAAATGCCTGGGTCCCTTAGAGTGATTCTGGAGAAGAGGCTCTTACTATATAAATCAGGTAGCAATCAGGGTAAGTGGATAAGGCGGATACATCACAATTGAATTATTATTATTATTATCATTTTTAAGTAAGCTGTATACCCAACATGGGACTTGAACTCACGACCCCAACCAAGATTGAGGGTTGCATGCTTTACCGACTGAGCCAGCCAGGTTTCTTTGAATTATTTTTTTTAACTTTTTAAAAAAGATTTATTTATTTATTTGACAGAGAGAGAGAGATCACAAGTAGGCAGAGAGGCAGGCGTGGTGGGGGGGGGTGGTGGGGAGAAGCAGGCTTCCCGCTGAGCAGAGAGCCCAACGCGGGACTCCATCCCAGGACCCTGGTATCATGACCTGAGCCGAAGGCAGGGGCTTAACCCACTGAGCCACCCAGAAGCCCCAACTTTTTTTTTTTTTAAGTAAACTCTATGCCCAACATGGGGCTCGAGAGTGGCACGTTCTACCAACTGAGCCAGACAGGCACCTGATGATTGAATTATTTTTAAACTATTTTTTCTTCAAAAAAAATCACTCAAGTAGTTCATGGTCATTGCTGAACTATAAGAAAATCCAGGGAAGTAAATCAAAACAACTTAAAAGCTAGCCTACTTTCCAAAGTCAGCCACTGGTAGCAATTTATTGTGCAAGTTTTTTCCTATGTTACTATAATATATATTTAAGTGGGATTATTCTCTCTCTCTATATATCACATTATAATCTGTCCTTTTAATATTTTAACTGCTATTTAATATTCCAGTGTACAAATATACCATACACAATCCACTTTTGTTGGTGCTTTAGATCGCTTGCCATGTTTTGGCTCCAATGTAGTTTGTTATCAGAATCACGTGATACTCATGTTAGCAGATGTGCTCAGTTACTTCCCGAGAAGCAGGATTGATTGTGACTAGGACATAATTTTTTTTGTGGAGGTTTTTATTTTGTTTTGTTTTTTGTTTTTGTTTTTTTCTTTTCTCCAGATCTCCAAATTATTTTTTGTGGGGGTTTTAAACGCAGATGATGAAGTACTTCCTTTAAAACTTACATTTATTTGCAATCCCACCAACCATATGAGAGTTATTAGTTTAAGAGTTTCCAGCCAGGCCATTCCCCAATCTGGAGACGAGGGCATAGTTCCCAACTTCCTTCCTTCCTTCCTCCTCTCCTTCCTCCCTCCCTCCATCTGACAAACATTGATCCGTAACCCGCCACGACCAGGTACCGGACACCAAGTCTCCGATCACATTAGCCAGCATGTGTGGGAGAGTAATGATTCTGTATGTTCTCTTCCTTTGGTCTCTTATGTAATCCACGTAAATATCATGAAAAATTCTAACATGTTGACTTCCATACTCCCTTCCCCAGATGCTTTTCACATCTGGAAGGAACACAAATTCTTGTGTCAGACCATGCTCCTTGACTTTGTTCTGGAAATATTGTCACCATAACTCTGGGAGACAGAAACCAGCCAGGTCCCATCTCCAGGCTGACTGTTGAATTCATTAAGTAGCTCTTCCGGGTGGCCCTCCTCCGTGAAGGTCCTACCACGCCACCTCTACACCTCCCTGCCCCTTAACCCTGGGTGTGAAGCAGCGCAGAGACAGGAGCACATGGGGTATTTCGGTGCCCTTCCTCCCCTCCGTCAGACTCTCTGTTATATTAACGAGCTATTTTCATGATGCTCTTAGAAGCCAGGATGAACAACAGTCTTGTCAAGGAAAGTGACAGTCCATTAATGGGGGCTTTCTCTATTAAGTAGAAAGCCCCCAGATAGCTTTTAAATTAGTAAGATGTACTCAGACCTCACCCTTGGCCCAGAATGGTCTGACAAGTTTCAGATCATTCATGGACCTCTTTCAAGCCCCTGTAATGTTGGGGCATGTGGGAACGAGCATGAGCGAGGAGACCGGGAGAGGGAGAAGCAGGCTCTCCGCTGAGCAGGGAGCCTGATGTAGGGCTCGATCCCAGAACCCTGGGATCATGACCTGAGCCGAAGGCAGACACTTAACCCACTGAGCCACCCAGACGCCCCCTTAAGATTTTCTAAATCGCATTTTCTTTTCTCTAGCTTACTCCATTCTAAGCATACAGTATATAACACATATAACCTACAGAATGTGTGTCAATCGACTCTTGATGTTACTGGAAAGACTTCCAGTCAACATTAGGCTATTAGTAGTTAAGTTTGGGGGGAGTCAAAAGTTATACACAGATTTTCAGCTGAGTGGGGTGTCGGTGCCTCTAATCCCCATGTTCTTCAAGAGCAAGCTGTATGGAAATTGTGGTTTTCTCCTCTTTTCTCGTATTTCCCTTCTTGGACAAAAAGAGAAGCAAATGTAGGATCGAGCTGATGATGCACGGGGTCAAGATGCAGCAGACAGTGTACGAAGTTTGCACTGGCCAAATGTTGAAAGTCAAGTTCAAGGGAGTTGTGGTAGCATGTTCTTATAAATGTACTTTGTAATTCTTTGCTACGTTTCGGTGACCATGTGAATGATTTAATGTAGTGGTTCTCGACAAGGGTGCTTTCGCCCAGTGGGGGACATCTGACAATGTTTGGAATATTTCTGATCATCACAACTGGGGTGGGGGGGTCTGGCATCTAGTGAGTAGAGACAGGGATGCTGCTGAACACCTTACGATACCCAAGACGACCTCCCACACCAAAGAATTACTGTCCCTAAATGCCAATAGCACCTAAGTTGAGAAGCTCTGATTCTATGTACTTCAAATTCAGTTTGTTGGATTCAAAGTTGGCATTTGGATGATTATTTCAAGCGTTATCAACCATGACAACATGGATCTTAACAAGATTCAACCCTAGCCTAGGTTATGGGTAGAAGTCATCATTTCTGTGTTGGAAACTTCCAGACAGGGCAGTGTCTCAGTAACATTTGAGTCCTTCTTAAGGATGGATACTAGCTGAGGAAAGAAACTATACAGAGGATCCATGAGAAGTGTACCTTTATTCTTCAAGGAACCCCTGGATACATCTTTGGGTTCTAGAAAAAGTCATGAAAGCTTTGACTGCTTTCCTTCGTAAACTCATTCTAATTACCGGGGGGTGTAGGGTAAGGAAGATTCCTACTGAAATGAGCTCCTTCAGTCCAGCCAGAATCTTCCAGAAAACCTTGAAAGAACAAGAGACCGCTGTGTGATCAGGTTGTAGCTCAGTGAGTCTCCAGGTGTGGTCCTGGGACCGGCAACATCAGTATTACCCGGGAACTGGTTAGAGATGTAAATTCTGAGGCCCTGCCCTGTACCTAACTGAATCCGAAATTCTGACCATGGGCTTATTGAGCTTTACCAAGTCTTCCAGGTGATGCTGATAATATGTCCAAGTTCAAAACCATTGCCGGGGTGGAGGAAGGAGGTGGGCAAAATGGGTGAAGGAGAATGAGAGATACAGGCTTCCAGTTATGTAATGAGGAAGTCACAGGGCGGAAAGGTGACAACACAGGGAACCTAGTCGCGGTGTATGGTGACAGATGGTACTGACGCTTGTGAGCGTAGCGGGACCTATGGAGTTGTTCACCTGAAACTAATGTAATATTGTATGGCAACTACGCTTAAAACAAAACAAAACACATCATTGCTTTAGCTAAAATATAAGCGGGGAGAGAGAGAGAGAGAGGATTTCTTAAAGAAGTTTTAGGTTTATGTAATTCAAGAACAAATCAAGAGATTCCGTTAACACCACCATTTACATTAAAAATGTAAAATCTGGGTTGGGATTTCCACTTAGAATCTCATTTCCAGGGCAGCCCACGATTCTCATGGAGCTAGACTTCAAGCCCACCAGTTGAGATGATTCAAAGCTCTTGAGAGTTAAAGTGTTCAGTAAGGGGGGGTACCCTGACTAAAAGTCTAGTTCAGGCCAGGGGGCCACGAGTGACCCTCTCCTGATGTTCTCCAGGCAGGGTCCGTCTTGTCATGTTAACTCTTCCTCTCTCCTGTGTGTTCATGCCAGTTGCAAGCTTGGGGAAAAAGTCACCGTTCCCGATGGCGTCTTCATGCCCTGTGACCATAGGATCCAGAAGGCTGAGGAAAGAAACCCTGTATGGTGTGTGACTTTTCTAGCAGTGCCTTGGTTTATTAATTTCTTCTTCCCAGGGCACTCCTGGACTCAGAGCACTTGGAATCGTGCACGCTGGCAGCATTCCATCTCATATACGCCATTGCAAGATGCTTTCTCTTTGCATTTTGAAAGGACGACTCTTAAACGAAAATGAAAATACAATTCAAGGGCGAGGGAGAGCCTCCTCTCTCGTCCAGGCTCGGGCATGCAAGCAAGGGGCAACATTCCTCGGCAGGCCGGCAGCCCGGGACCTGGGGAAGAAGCAAGCCTTCCTGGCTTCAAGCAAAGCCCTGGGTCAAGTTCAATGGAAGTCACGTGGCCGTCAAGCTGGAGATCTACACAGCTCATAGGGCCTTCGTGGCCGAGTCTGGAATTCCTCCTCTAAAGAAGAAATTCACATTCATCTTTGACAGTTGCTGAACCTGTGTGGAACCAGCTCGGCCTCTGGAAAATCTGTGAGCGATCGATTTTTGTTCATCAGATCTAGAACACTCTGACATGGTTTTGTTTCCATTGTATTCATGCTATTGCTTGTTTAACTGTAGCTCGTGATTCCCGATAGCCATGGATAAAAGCCAGTCAGTCCCACGTCACTGGCCAATAGCCTCGTTTATAAGGCTCCAAACATAATGAAGAGGGAATGGAAATGAGGCCGTGTCTGGTAGGGCTTGAAAAGATCTTACATCCAAGGAGCCTGCCAAGATGTTAACATAAGGGAACAATATCATCAGACAAAGAGGGAAAAATAATTACCCAAACAGTTAGTGATAATATAGAGAATGCCGAGCTTTGTTTAAACAAAACAAAATTCTATCATTAAAATGTGACCATTTCAAAACAGTACGTTATTATTTTCATTTTGTTCTCATCAGGACATGATATTCTGTTCCCGGTGCTGTACCTATCGCAAGTTTGAAATCCAATCAGGATGCATTAGAAAGCTGGCCTTTTCTCCAAAACCAAGTTAGGTGGGACGAGCTGTGTTTGAGTTAAACGAGACGTTTTCTGGCCGTACATGTGCGCTCGAATAGGTGAATGTCTCCGTGGTCAGAAGTGTAGGACAGCTTTCTGTAGGGGGAGTTCATGAGTCATTTGCCCAACGCCACTAACGTAACCGCTGTAACAGCTTTATGTCTCCAACTCACACAAATTCGTATGAAGTATCATTTTCTGGGTTTCTGGCTTATCAGACTTAAAGAGATAGTGTTCTTTGCTAATGTTTCAGCAGCATCATCAATCAACATATTTTCCACGGTCATTTTGTGCCCCAAACACAGGATCAAATTTCCCCTCACCCAAAGTTCAACTCCGCAACGTAAAGATGTCCTTAATGTATGGCGCTGGCAAGAACAACAGTTGTTTTCTTGGGAGAAGGAGATTAAATCTAAAAACATACCTTTCTGAAAATTCAGGCCAAATCAGCAGTTTTGCACTCAAAACAGAATACTTTCTTTTGGACCACAGGCTCGCTATTTGAAGGATTATGCACAGAAATATTTCCAAATTGCCACCCACACAGTTCCTTGGCCATCTCTTTAGAAGTCTGAGTAAATGTGTGGTTAGAAGAAACCTTTTGATGTTATCCTAGGGCAAGTGTAATTTTAAAAATAAGCGAATTGCTGCATAAAAATCACATCCATAAATGATGCTTCTTGTGCAGAGCTGGGAGACAGGGGGTGTACATTTCTCAAACCCTCCTTGTAGTTCTAATGTTTTCTTTTGCCATGTAAAAGGATCCACATCCAACCCCCCCCCCCCCACCCGCTTAACGGACCTAAGTACATGTTCTTATTGCAAACAGAAAGCAAATTATGTATATAATATATAAATATAAATATATATATAAAAGCAAATTATATAAATGCATGTGAATTTGAATTCTCAATCCCTTAAGTATGGATGATAAGCAATGCTGACCCCTTATTTATTATTAATCAGCTGGAGATGATGAATCTTTAATAGGGCACAAATGACAATTCCGATAGGGGAACACAAAAATCGAAGACAAACAGGAATTAAGGAGTAAGTCGATTGTTCTCCTTCTACCAAAGTGGCCCGGAAAGCAGCAAAAATATCTGGATGTTTTCGGAGCTGCAAGCTTAATGCATATTCGCCCTCAAGAGGAAAACTGAAATTTTTATTATCATGCTAGTTTGAATCAATGATTTCTTTATTTATTTAAGCAGAAAAGGAACTTCTGCAATGATGGGAGATCTAGCTCAGGAAGTAGACGGGAACAAAGGGAGGCCGGGCAGTCAGAAGCCCAGCTCGAATCCTGTCTTTGCATGAAGTTTCCCAAGGAGCAGCCCAGCAGCAACCTCTGACACCGGGGTCCGTTAGAACTGCAGAAGCTGCTGCCTCTGGAAAGTATCACTGTCTTGTTCTTGCTGGTTCCCCCCACTCCCTTATCAGAAAGATTGTGTGTCCAGGTTGAGGATCTAAGGAACGTCTTTGAGGGGTTTGCTGAAGTTGGGGGGTGGGGGGGGTGGGACCTCAGGAACGGAAGGAGGTGTAATAGTGCCCTCTGCTGGGAAAAGTCAGTAGTGCTGCCCAGGAGGGTTTCCGTTGGGGCCGAAGTAAAATCTCATTTTATTATTTTATTTTTGGCTCAAGGGTGTTTCTGGAACAAAAAGTCCCGAGAAGGCTCTGCAAAGAAGTAGTTGCAAAACCCCAAACCACATGAAATTAGCTTGATTCTGAGTTGACAGTGGAATTTGAAACCAGCTGTATTTCATCCTAAAATGTTAGCGCCATAAACCCTTCATCAAACCTGGAGACAATTATTTTCTCACTATCTGGACAAGACCACATTTCTAGCGGCTGAATTCTTCCAGGGCGGACTTTGCTCTCCCATTTTCGTTTTGTAGAACTCCCCTCACTCAGACTTGCATAAACAAGCCTCACTCAAGAATGAAGGATGCCGCGATCATAAAAGGAATCTGTCACAGAAAGCACACGTCACATTTGCATCCTCAGGCTTCTTAGAAATCGGAAGGCCAAAGAGTAGTTTGAAAAAAATCATTTGAGAAAGTTCGGGAAAATGGTGTTTTGTTAAGGGTGTAGTTTCTTTACCTCATTTTGCAGTTCTGGATGAATGGCTGAAATATTTAAATTATCCCCAACTTAGGGGCACCTGGGTGGCTCAGTCATTGAGCTTTCTGCTTTCAGCTCAGGTCATGTTCCCGGGGCTCTGGGCTAGAGGCCCCCACTGGGCTCCATGCTCGGTGGGAAGCCTGTTCTCCCTCTCCTGCTCCCCCTGCTTGTGTTCCCTCTCTCGCTGTCTCTGTCAAATAATAAATAATAAAATCTTTACCAAAAAAAGGACATGCAAGGCACTTAAGGCAATTAAATTTCCAAGGCAATTAAAAATAAAAAGAACTATCCCTAACTTAAACCAGCTAAAAATAACCAAAGGGCAGGGAAAGGAGACCACGGACATGCAGTGCGTGCTGCAGAGCTCTTGGAAAAAAGCTGGATCATCTTCAAGGGTGTCTACTCACCTATGAGATATTAAGGAAACAATTATTTAAATAAAAGTAATTAGTAAAAGAGACAAGATATCATTGCCTCAAGGAGTCAAAAAAACTTGTCTCCTGGCTATATGTATGGGTTTGTTTTTTTTTAAGTCTCATTTATTTAAGTAATCTCTACACCCAACATGGGGCTTGAACTCACAGCTCTGAGATCAAGAGTCACATGGCTTCCCAACGAGGCCGGCCAGGCGCCTCCTGGCTACTGTGTTTTTTGTCTCCTGTGGCTCTTTTTTAAGCCTGAGTCCTGATTAGACAACAGAAACCATGGCTTTGGTTGGTTAAGTGAATGACGGTTGAATTCATTCACTCACTGACACACCCGTGAGGCGGGCTTCGCGGGTGTGCAAGCATGTAGTCTCACCGGGGCCCAGGCTCAGAAGGGCCCCGAGCCTGGCTTCATGCTCTGCTGGTGCCATCTTGAAATTTTAGTAATTTTTATTTTTATTTTTTTAAAGATTTTATTTGCATGACACAGAGAGAGCACGCAGAAGCAGGGGGAGCAGGAGAGGGAGAAGCAGGCTCCCTGCTGAGCAGGGAGCCCGATCCGGGGCTTGATTCCAGGACTGCGGGATCATGACCCGAGCCAAAGGCAGACGCCTAACCAACTGAGCCACCCAGAGGCCCCCTTGGTAATTTTTAAAAAATATTTTATTTATTTGACAGACAGAGATCACAAGTAGGCAGAGAGGCAGGCAGAGAGGGAAGAGGAAGCAGGCTCCCCGCAGAGCAGAGAGCCCAAAGCGGGGCTCGATCCCAGGACCCCGGGATCATGACCTGAACCGAAGGCAGATGCTAACCAACTGAGCCACACAGAAGCCCCCTTGGTAATTTTTAGGGCCCCATGTTTTCATTTTGCACCAGGCTCCATAAACTAGGTAGCCCTGCCCATACTATGCTTAATTCGGAGCGCGGTTCTGAGCACTGTCAGAGTAAGGGGCCGGCCTTCCTCGGAAACACAGAGCTGTCCGAGGTGCGGTGCTGATGCTGGAGGAGCTCAGAGCCTAAGAAACGGCACCAAGACGGGGACAGGGACGATGAGAACACGCCGCAGGATAGAATAATGAGATAAGCGAGGCCGGAGTGCTCTGTAGTTCCGAGGATGATGGGGAATCATTTCTGGCTGGGAAAGCCTGAAATGCCTCATGAAGGGGATGTCACTTGAGCTGGGACTTTCAAATAGATTCTTCAGGACTTATTTCTCTGCAGGAAAATCCAAAAACAACGAAAATAGAGGAACTTTTCCTTTTCGCCATCTGGTCCACTTCGTGGTTTGACTGTTTCTCTTAGTCACCTTAGCTGACTTTGGAGTTTTAATCATAGGATTCCTATGCCCTTTTACTCATAAAGGGTGGTCTTCTGTAGAGAAAATAGTTTTTTTTTGTTTGTTTTTGTTTTTTTTTTTGTAGATAAAATAGTTTTAATTAAAAAAAA
Source organism: Mustela nigripes (assembly GCF_022355385.1). Lineage (NCBI taxonomy): Eukaryota > Metazoa > Chordata > Mammalia > Carnivora > Mustelidae > Mustela > Mustela nigripes. Next base: position 117,123,717 of record NC_081575.1, on the reverse strand, counting down.
ACAAAACCAAACCAGGGGATGGGCTCAATCTGTGTCCTGCTCAGCAAGCTTGGAGATGTCAGAGGAAACCAGTGGGGGGCTTCATTTGTTAAGGGGGTTGCTCCCTTAGGTTGTGGCCTCGTGGCTATGGACACAATGGTGGTGAGCTCAGAAGCCGTGGCACTGAGTAAGCGATTCAGGGCACACTGCCCTCCCCCCCACCCCCTCCTCCCCCAAGGAGGGCCAATCCTATCATCTCAGTACACAATAAGCAGCACTCTTTTTCCTCCGACGAGATGTCACCATGACACCAGGGTGGGTGCCAAACCCTATCTAGAAATCCAACTGTGTCCACTTCAGGGCCTTGGGAAAGCTCGATGAATAAAAGCAGGCACGAAGGCTGTCGTACCCAAAGGTTCAGATTGCCTCTCTCGACCTGCACAAGTGCCTCCCCAGCAAGCACACTGCTTGAGAGAGATTTGGTTTTGAGGACAGCAAAGAGAATACGGTAGTATTCTCTAAGATCCACTCTAAAAATTATAAATGTATTCTACTCAGTAGGGATAAAGCTGCATGTAGCCATTTTTAAAAAATTGTTTTTAAGATATATTGGCCACATGTTAAATATTCAATATTAAGAGTTATTTTTAAAAATCTTTGTACTTTAATAGACATCACCACATGCCACGCTTAGGGTCAATATCCTTAGAAAAAGAATGTATTGCACAAAAGACATATACAGCTGATGAACTTTGCAGAGAACCCAAAGATTTTTTTTTCTTTTCTGCACCATCTCATAGTTACTCTTTTTTTTTTTTTTTTTTTTAAGTAATCTCAACACCCAACATGGGGTTGGGTTGGGTTGGGTTGGGTTGAGCTCATGATCCAGAGATTAAGAGTCACACATTCTACTGAGCCAGCCACGGCCCCACCTCATAGTGACGCTTAATCTGTTCTATATTTCTAGGACTTCACCTCCTTAATTCTTTTTAGGATTATTTATTTATTTGAGAGAGAGAGAGAGAATGAATGAGAAGGCGCATATGGAGAGAGAGTTTCAAACAGACTTCGTGCTGAGTGCAGAGCCTGATGCAGGGATCTATCTCATGACCTGAGCTAAGACCAAGAGTCAGAAGCTCAGCTTACTGCCCCACCCAGGAGATCAGTGCTTTTTAAATTCTTAATGGAACAAGGTAGAGGTTTTTAAAAAAAGTCGCTATGTGTTTTTAAGTCTCTGACTGTGGATAAAGCTAGGTAAGCAAGGTATACGATAAATAACATGTTTTGAAAAAAAAATTTTTTTTTTTTAAGCCTGGTCTTATCTAAGACCGAGTTCTCACTATATATTTAAACCCGAATCACCAAGGAGACACTCTCTGGCTATCAGTTAAGCAACACTTGCCATTTCTTACAAGTTGATAATACAATTAATACAAATCTCGTATTCTTTTAAGGAGCTATGACTCTAATTTCCCGTGAGGGAAAACCAGGAAACATTTACATCAAATTATTTACTTGAACTTTGTGACAAAATTAAAACTGTCAAGGAGGCATTTCTAACACTACAAGTTTTATGGCTCGGGTTAAGATCGAAGTCCGTAATATAAAGTCCAGTTGAGTGTGCTCTTTCTTTAAGAATAAAGATGCGTTTGACTAAACTTCAATGGCCAAGCCCGGTTGGTTGAAACCACTGTCTGGCAGAATTTATGAGAGAAAAGTAAAATTGGGTAAGCAACAATTGGCTTCAGAAAGGGGTGGCATAACCGAACCAGACCCAAGAACAGCAGTGTTGACCTCTGCCCTCATTTCTTGGCTTAAGAACTGTGCCAGCATCACATTTTTCCAACTTGTGCCTTCTGGTCCTCATAACCACTGCTTGACTTTGGCATCCTGGCAACTCACTGACCCACATTTTTGGTGGCCAAACTGTGGTTCGTGTGGGCCAAGGAGCCACAAACTGCTGACTAAAGCCTTTCTGAAGCTTGTGAGTCCCCAGGAACCAGTCGGGAGTGGCTGGATTCCTCTTTTGTGCCTGTAGTGTATCCCCAAGTGGGACTGGGAGGGGCTACAATTAGCGAATGTTCCACAACCATGGTCTTGATCCCAGTGGAATGCTCAGAAGAGCCAGAGCAAAGAACTGAACATGCGATCAGATCTCCATTTATGTAATGTCTCTGTTATGTGGCGGCACGAGGGCTCATGCTGTTTCTATTTCATTGTTAGTATTTTTAAACTCTGCCTTTTGAATTAGGAAGGACGGCTCATCAGAGCCATGTGGAGAACCACAGTCGGCGAAATTTTGTCTTCGTTCTGCTAAAGCAGAGGGGATTTTGCAACTGCTTTGAAGACTTGAGAGCATCACTGTTGTGTTTAAAGCGGTTTTTCTAAAAGTGTGGTCCCTGGACCAGCAGCAGCAGCATGGGGTGGGCGTGGCGCGGTGGGCGGGGGGAGACGGCTAGAAATGCTGATTCTCAGGCTCCACCTCAGCCCTCCTGAGTCAGAACTCAGAGGCGAGGTCCCAGCAATCTGTGTTTTAGCACACCTTCCATGGGATTCTGTTGTGTGCTCAATGTGAGAAGCACCGATAGAAGGAAATATCGTGTGGGAGGGGGCGCGTCCGTGAAAGTGACCCGGGTCTGCCTCCCCTGGGAAATGGGCTACTTGTTCCCGTGTTAGCACAGACGCTTCAACTTTGTTATTTGGTCCGGAGTCACACCATTTGAGCTTGGTTTCTAGTTTAGTCTAGTTTCCTTTCTAGTTTCTAGTTTTGTCTAGTTTGTGGAAGGAAATAAGCCACCGCCTCCCTCAAATTCTAGTACTTGACTTGTTCATGTTTGAATTTGAAAAGTTTCTCCTGAAATCCCCAAAGCGAGAAATAGAATTTGTATTACTGAACAGTGACTCTTTGGGTCATTCTCTGGGTGAGTGAAAGGTTTATTGTCTCCTCGGAATAAATTTTTCAGAATTTAGGGGCTCAAAGAATCTTAGAGATGCAATGGATCTTTAAAAGCCATATATATATATATATATATATATATATATATATATACACACACACACACACACACACA